>NC_066576.1:4540156-4682656 GCF_024679095.1 Eriocheir sinensis | reverse complement strand
GTAGGGAAGGGAAAGGAGAGGAAGGAAAGGGAGAGGAAGGGAAGGGAGAGGAAGGAAAGGGAGAGGAAGGGAAGGGAGAGGAAGGGAAGGGATATGAGAGGTAGGGAAGGGAAGGGAGAGAAAGGAAAGGGAGAGGAAGAAAGGTTGTTTAGTCTCTAATAATCCTCAATACACTTTCCGCAACGTCGTATGAAGTGAGGGAGTCTTGATTGCTGTCATGAATAGCCAACTGATGTCTTTTTAACAAACTTGGCATCATAATCATATTCTGTATAGCGCAATAAGTGTTAGAATGAAGCAAATGATTGAAAGGAAGAGAAGGTACACTCCCCAATATGCTTCGTCCCTCCTTCCCTCCGTATCAAATTATCAGAGAAAGTGTAATTTGACGGTCTAGATGATTCTGTGACCATTGAACCCTTACCAGATAACTCCCTCCCCTTCCCCCCTCCTTCCCCTCCCATTCCCCCCGGCCTCTTCCCATATGCAGTCCTCAAGATATACGTCACATATCCGTTCAGTGCTCCTAGTGAACCGCTCTGAACCACCGTGAAGCCTGGATTGCCACGCCGCCTCCCGGGATGTTTAAGTTTAGAGATACTGCCTGGTTCGTGGAAAGTTTTGGAAAGTTTCGTTTAGTCGGTGCAACATCTGTGGTCATATGCCGTAGAGAGAGAGACAGGAGGGGAAGGAATTATAGGAGAAGGGAACAGACCCCAGGAGACGGGACACAACCCCTGATTAATACCTGTGTGAGTGAGTGAGTGATTGAGTGATTAAATGATTGATTGATTAAATGATTGATTGAATGATTGATTGAATGATTGATTGACTGAATGACTGACTGACTGACTGACTGATTTTAGCTCGTGAAAGATGCAAAATGAAACCACAAAAATTTGATTACATACAATGGAAGGGACACGAGAGAGAAGATAGATAAAAAGATAGACAGATAGATAAAGATAAGCAGATATATAATGAGAGAGAAATAGATCAGAATTCGTAGGTATCCAAGTCGTACCACCAGAAAAGAATACATACATAACCTTCGAGGGCCCAAAACTAACCCCGTGCGGAACCTCAATCGCCCCTTCCCCGGCAGCGTGATGGAGCGAGTGCCGTTGGTGACGCGGCCGCTGCAGGACATTCGCTGCTGTGACGGAGACTCAGTGACACTCGAGGCTCAGGTGGACGCTCCCAAGAACTCCACGATACGCTGGGAGAAGCAGGGCAAGGTGAGTGGCTGAACCAGTAACACCGTAGCCATTAGACCGTTTGGCGATCCCTAACCTCAGACACGTGGTTGGATGCGGTGTGCGAGCCTGTATGACGCTTTTCTTGATGTTTGTAAAGGGATGAAAGGAAGACTGAGAATGAGAGAGATCGAATGAGAGAATGAGAATACGAGAGAATGAGGGAGATAATGGTAATGTAAGTAAGGTTCTGGTATTATAAGAGGAGACTAAGACGAGTTGCTAAGAGTGTGTTAGATTTTCAGAGTAAATAGGGGTAATGTTAAATGGGGTTCTGGTAGCATAAGAGAAAGATAGATTAAACTCGCAGCAAGGAGTGTTAGATTTTCAGACTCTACTCTATGTTAAGTAGGGTTCTGGTAGCATAAGAGAAAGAAATGTTAGACCTGTAGCAAGGAGTGTTAGATTTTCAGAGTAGAGGTCATGTTAAATAGGGTTCTGGTAGCTTAAGAGAAAGATAGATTAAACTCGCAGTATGTTAGATTTTCAGAATAGAGGTTATGTTAAATAGGGTTCTGGTAGCATAAGAGAAAGAAATGTTAGACCCGTAGCAAGGAGTGTTAGATTTTCAGAGTAGAGGTCATGTTAAATAGGGTTCTGGTAGCATAAGAGAAGACTCGTAGCAATGAATGTGTTAAGTGTTCAGAGTAAAGAAAGATAGAGTAAATAGAGTTAAGAGTTGAGTAATTGAAAAAGTACTGGTTTACTAATAGAAGAGAAGTGGAAAATCTAAATAATGTATGATTCAGCGTTTCTCATCTCACCATAACTTACGAAATATTGTCAGCTCACTCACATATCCTAACCTCCCTCACTCCCTTCCCTCCCAAGATGAATGTGTGACCATGTTTCTCGTATCGCCATAACTTAGAAACATTATCATCTCACTCAGATATCCTAACCTCCCTCACTCCCTTCCCTCCCAAGATGAATGCGTGACCAGTGTTTCTCGTATCGCCATAACTTAGAAACATTATCATCTCACTCAGATATCCTAACCTCCCTCACTCCCTTCCCTCCCAAGATGAATGTGTGACCATGTTTCTCGTATCACCATAACTTAGAAACATTATCATCTCACTCAGATATCCTAACCTCCCTCCATCCCTCTCTCCCATGGCAGCTGCTCAAACTCGGCGGTGACCTGGAGAGCGAATGGGACGGGTCACGGGTGAGGCTGAGGATCCGTGAGGTATATCCCGAGGACGAAGGGGAGTACTCCTGCATCATCCTCGGCGACCAGGGCAAGGCGGTCACCTCGGCAACCCTCGTAGTGGAGAGTGAGTGCCCGGCGTGGTGTGCTTGTGTGTGTGGGTGTTATGTGGTGACCAACAGGAGTGTGTGATGTGTTTAGATATGCTGTTACTTTGGGACCAGTTATCCAGTAGCCTACTTTTAATCTCTCGTTTAAATTATTATTATTATTATTATTATTATTATTATTATTATATTTGACAAGGCTTTCGTAGGAGTTGTGAGCATTTCCAGGAGTAGTTTTATGACCCAAAAAGAATATTAATAACGTTGTGATTAATGTTATTTCAACGTTCATGTTACAGAAGCCTTGTCTCACTACCACCAGGGTCAAAGAACTACCCCTGGCGATGCCCAAACTACCCGTGAAAGCGTTGTCAAAGTTGTGTTCTTGGGCCTTGGAAGGTTTGACAATATGGCACCGATCTTTGCCGCAAAAATACGAGTGTTATTCCTCTTGTGTAGCTTATTCTCTCTCCCTCACTGAATTACTACCGACTCATATGGCGTAATGATTATCCCGTGTTCTGATATAGTAATTCTCCCCGCAGTGGCTGATGATAAGGAGAACGACGTGACGGTCCAGCTCGATCACCGCCCGGACCTCTCGCGCCGCACAACACCCTCGCGCACGACACCATCCCGCTATTCGCGCTCGCCTTCCTTCCAGCGTGAGTACTCCACCGTTGCCAGCTTATCATACTCCGGGCCATAGCTATTGCCAAAAAACACCGATAATCAACCACTTTAACGATAACTATATATGAAGGCAGTTACTGGGGTCAAGGAGGCAGGTTTTGGGTGGGATATCAGCAAACATAAGAGGCTGAGTACGGCAATCTGGCAACGTTGGTACTGATGCGCGTGACCCCTCTGGGCGGCGCAGTTTCCCTTTTGACCGTAGACTTGGGGATTTTGTGCCTCATTGGGTTGTTTTTTGGGGGGTTAGTGAGTTATTTTTTCTGTTAGGGGGGATGTTAAGGGTTTACTGAAGGGGTTGGTAGTAGTAGTAGTAGTAGTAGTAGTAGTAGTAGTGTAGTAGTAGTTTTATTATTATTATTATTATTATTATTATTATTATTATTATTATTATTATTATATTACTGCTTGCTCTGTTAAAGATCAAAATGGCCCTTCTTATTCATAAAGTTATAAATATATTTCAATAATACTTCTGTACATAAAAAGTCTTCTACTAATCAATCGAATGAAGTTAGATATAAGTTCAGTAAAATCAATAACATCACTCTTTTTGTATATAAATCTCTGTGGCTTAACTCACTTCTGTTGGAAAAGATTAAAATTATTGTAGAAGTATTTTAAGGAGAGTGAGGAGAGACTTGGCAGTACTTTTTATTGGTTGCTGAAAAGATATATAAATGTACTATGTTAAGGTATTTGAGGAGAGTGAGGAGAGACTTGACAGTACTTTTTATTGGCATCTGAAAAAGATATATAAATGTACTATGTTAAGGTATTTGAGGAGAGTGAGGAGAGACTTGGTAGTACTTTATATTGGTAGCTGAAAAGATATATTAATGTACTATGCTAAGGTATTTGAGGAGAGTGAGGAGAGACTTGACAGTACTTTTTATTGGCATCTGAAAAAGATATATAAATGTACTATGTTAAGGTATTTGAGAGAGAGGAATATTAATGTACTATGCTAAGGTATTTGAGGAGAGGAGGAGACTTGGTGGCTTTTATTGGCATCTGAAAAAGATATATAAATGTACTATGTTAAGGTATTTGAGGAGAGTGAGGAGAGACTTGGTAGTACTTTATATTGGTAGCTTAAAAGATATATTAATGTACTATGCTAAGGTATTTGAGGAGAGTGAGGAGAGACTTGGCAGTACTTTTTATTGGCAGCTGAAAAAGATATATAAATGTACTATGTTAAGGTATTTGAGGAGAGTGAGGAGGGACTTGGTAGTACTTTATATTGGTAGCTTAAAAAGATATATTAATGTACTATGCTAAGGTATTTGAGGAGAGTGAGGAGAGACTTTTTGATACTCTAAAGGGATAGATTAGGAGGATGAAAGATTAGAAGCTGTGAATGGAAAGAGTAAGCGAGGGAGAGAGTAAGGTGTGGGAGTAGGAGGGATAGAGAATAAGGAGGAGGGAGAGAGAGTAAGGAGAGAGAGTAAGGAGGGAGAGTAAGGAGGGGAGAGAGTTAGGAGGGAAAGAGAGTTAGGAGGGAAAGAGAGTAAGGAAAAGAAAGTAAGGGGAGGAAAGAGTAAAGAAAAGTAAAGAGTAAGGGGTTGAAGAGAAAGAAAGGAGTTAGAGAAAGAGTAAGATGCAATACTATATGTGAAGAGAGAGCAGAGAGCAGAGAGAGAGTCCTACTTCATACACAGACCACTATATCATGTGTGAGGAAGATAACAGGAGAGATAATATATACAAATACCTCGATAAGAGACATGATTGGTTTCCCAAGTGTGATTCTGTGGCCAGGTCAGGGATACCAGAACCTCAGAGTTTTCAGACGTAACATCAGAGCTATAGAGAGAGAGAAATAGATTAGGTGTTTGTGGGAGTGGAGGTGAAGTTAAGACATGAAGTTAGCATTGAAAGGAAGTAGTGTGGGAATGTATGGATCAGAGTGGTAGTGGTAGGTGGTAGGTGGTTAGAGGTAGATGTAGAACTAGGTGGTATGGTATGGAGGTGGTGATGGGAGACAGAGGTACTGGTAAGTGGTTAGAGGTAGTGGTGGTAGTTGGTGGTAAGGTATGAAGGTGGTGGTAGCAAGTAGAGGTAGAGGTTAGAGTTAGTGGTGGTGGTAGGTGGTAAAGTCTGAAGGTGGTGGTGGTGTCAGGTAGAGGTGGTTCAGAGTTAGTGGTGGTATGGTCGAGTAAAGATGGCAGGGGCAAGTAGAGGTAGAGGTAGGTGATTAGAGTTAGTGGTGGTGGTAGGTGGTAAAGTCTGAAGGTGGTGGTGGTGTCAGGTAGAGGTGGTTCAGAGTTAGTGGTGTTATGGTCGAATAAAGATGACAGGGGCAAGTAGAGGTAGAGGTAGGTGATTAGAGTTAGTGGTAGTTGGGTTCAGCGTGTTGACTATTCCCATGAAGGTATTGCTAAAACGAAGAAAATATGATGGTAGTGGTGAGTAGAGGTAGTGGTAGCTGGTTAGTGTTAGTGATGGTAGTCAGTGGATTGAGAGTAGTGGTCGTGCAGATGAAGATACCACTAACAGGAAGGAAACAGTGGGTAGATGAAAGAGGCAGTGGTGGGTGATTAGAGTTAGTGGTTAGAGGTGGTGAGTTAGTGGTGGCTGTCTTGCAGGTGAAGGTAGTGCTGAAAGGGAGGGAATGATGTACAAATGGGATGGTGAGAGAAAGTAGTGTTAGTGGTAGGGGAGTTAGAGTTAGTGGTTAGAGGTAGAGGTAAGTGCATGGTGTGAGTAGTGGCCGTATAGATGAAGGTAATACTGAAAGGAAAGGTGATGATAAAAAAAATAGTGGTAGGTGATTAAGAGTTAGTGGTTAGTGGTTAGAGGTGGTTAGAGTTAGTGGTGGCTGTCTTGCAGGTGAAGGTAGTGTTGAAAAGCAGGGAATAATGTGCAAATGGGGTGGTGAGAGAAAGTAGTGTTAGTGGTAGGGGAGTTAGAGTTAGAGTTAGAGGTTAGAGGTAGAGATAAGTGATGTTAGTAGTGGCCATATAGATGAAGGTAATACTGAAAGGAAAGGTGGTGATAAAAAGTAGTGGTAGGTGATTGAGTTAGAGGTTAGTGGTTATAGGTTAGTGGTTAGAGGTGGTTAGAGTTAGTGGTGGCTGTCTTGCAGGTGAAGGTAGTGTTGAAAAGCAGGGAATAATGTGCAAATGGGGTGGTGAGAGAAAGTAGTGTTAGTGGTAGGGGAGTTAGAGTTAGAGTTAGAGGTTAGTGGTTAGAGGTGGTGAGTTAGTGGTGGCTGTCTTGCAGGTGAAGGTAGTGCTCACTCATGGGCTGGCGTTGGCTGGCGAGAACCCTCCATCACTGTCTCCCACTGGCGGCCCCTCTCGCGCGGCTCATCCCCACTACTGCTAGGTCAGCCCTGCCCTCCTCCGCCCCGCCCTGACCCTCTCACATAGCACCCTTACTACATGAGTGTCCCTAATACTTCACACAATGTCCCTGGTACCTCGGACTGTTCCCCTGCCTCCCCACACACAAGCGCACATAAGCACCCCTTCATGTGTGCCCCTAATAGCACACACAACACTCCTGCTGCCTCGGACTGTTCCCCTGCCTCTCCACACACAAGCACACATAAGCACCCCTTCATGTGTGCCCCTAATAGCACACACAACACTCCTGCTGCCTCGGACTGTTCCCCTTCCTCCCCACACACAAGCACACATAAGCACCCCTTCATGTGTGCCCCTAATAGCACACACAACACTCCTGCTGCCTCGGACTGTTCCCCTTCCTCCCCACACAAAAGCACACATAAGCACCCCTTCATGTGTGCCCCTAATAGTACACACAACACTCCTGCTGCCTCGGACTGTTCCCCTTCCTCCCCACACACAAGCACACATAAGCACCCCTTCATGTGTGCCCCTAATAGCACACACAACATCCCTGCTGCCTCGGACTGTTCCCCTGCCTCCCCACACAAAAGCACACATAAGCACCCCTTCATGTGTGCCCCTAATAGCACACACAACACTCCTGCTGCCTCGGACTGTTCCCCTTCCTCCCCACACAAAAGCACACATAAGCACCCCTTCATGTGCGCCCCTAAGAGCACACACAACACTCCTGCTGCCTCGGACTGTTCCCCTTCCTCCCCACACACAAGCACACATAAGCACCCCTTCATGTGTACCCCTAATAGCACACACAACACTCCTGCTGCCTCGGACTGTTCCCCTTCCTGCACACACACACACACACACACACACACACACACACACACACACACACACACACACACACAGACATCCCTCAACACAACATCCCTGCCACCTCACACAGTTCCCTTTAATCTACATACACAGCACATTTATCCCAACATGACAGCCACATATATGCTTACACACATGCAACATTCACAGCTCGTCTATTCCCACATGACAACCATATATCCACACACATGCCTCTTGAAGTGACCACATTCATTATACCAAGCCTTCCCCACCTCACCCCTGCAACTCACACCCAGAAACACTCCCTCCCAGTTCACCGAGAGGCCTTTCCACCCATTGCTTGTCCCTCCCTTGCCATACAGATGAAAACTCCCACACCCAGTAGCATTAAGTTAACCACTCGGTCAGTTTGGGCCCGGCAGCCTTAGCACCAAACCAGTTTTCACGACAACACGGACCTTGGATTGGTTTCTGAGCTTGGTATAACACAGAGGCAGTTTTGGAGTGACGTAACAATTGACAGTACCCAGTTTGCCTATTTTGGGGGGAAGGGAGATAACAATAGACATGAGTGTACCCAATTTACATCATTTTGCTACAGAGAACCACAACTTAACCATTGACATAACAGTGTACCCAATTTACATTATTGTGGGATGGAGAACCACATACTCTTAGTCTTAACCCGGTAGCAGCGACGGGCCAAATTTGTGGCTTTACCGTGTAGCAGCGACAGGCCAAATTTGTGCCATGATATAAACCCCAAAAAATAGATGATACATAATCTGATCACAAACGCTTTGATATATATTATGAAATGGTTTGTGTGAGGGGTGATTTTTTCTCATTTTTCTCGCTTGGAGGGACCATTAAGAAACATGATCCCCGCTGCTACCGGGTTAAATCTCAGTGATAAGGAAGCATGGGTCTTGTGTCTCTGTACTAACTGGTGTGGTATCTTCTGTAACAAGCTCATCTTTTCTCTCCTACAGCTAACATGTGGAAGCCTTGGGTAACTTCCTATGATGGTTTTGATATGTTTATAATGAGCTGCAACAGTGAACATTCAGACCTGACCTTGCTTTCCTCTAATTCTTGGTCTAGTGTGGGTGTTATTGATGTGATGAGTGTGTGGAGCATGACTGAGGTGGTGGTGGTGATGATGATGATGAGGAGGAGGAGGAGGAGGAGTAGTGATGTTTACCAAGCCTTAACTAAGCATGCATGTGTCTCCCTATAGCACACAACTGGTTAGCTTCTTCCTCTTCTTCCTCTCTCACAGACACGTATATTCTTTATCCTCATTAAAAACCTTGTTGCTAGCTTTTTGAACGCTGCTGAAATACCTCGCTAAAAGTCTATCTTCTTGTTTCCATATGTCTGAGAAGTTCATTGTTTTACAGCTAATAGGGCGGTCACTTTTCCCAACCACTTGCTTCAGCCTTTCAATTCCTGTTATAATCAAGATCGTCTTCAGCGTTTCAGTTCTGTAAATGCATGTAAACAATTTTCTTTTCTGTAGCCGCAAGCAATTCCCTCATTTCAGAACTTGTGTAGAACTTGTCATAGCCATTTCATCTTCCTGTTATAATCAAGTTCATCTTCAGTGTTTCAAATCCTTAGACGTTTGTGAACTATTTTCTTTTCTGTAGCTGCAAGTAATTCCCTCATTTCAGAACTTGTGTAGAACTTGTCATAGCCATTTCATCTTCCTGTTATAATCAAGTTCATCTTCAGTGTTTCAAATCCTTAGACGTTTGTGAACTATTTACTTTTCTGTAGCTGCAAGTAATTCCCTCATTTCAAAACTTGTGTGGTAATTTTTGTCATAGCCATTTCATCTTCCTGTTATAATCATGTTTGTCTTCACTGTTTCAAATCCTCAAATGTAGCAACAGCAAGCAATTCCCTCACTTCAAAACCTGTGTAGTACTTGTCTCCTTTCTACTTTGTGTATTCTGACCTTGTTTCCCACCTCGATCTCAACCTGTATGTCTAAATAAACCCTGACCTGTTTTCTGCCCACCTTCAGCGCGCCGCCGCACCCCCGACCCCATCCCTCGCTCCAAGGCTAAGCGCTCCCACGGCCCCAAGTTCTACTACATCCCACACGACCGCATTGTGGAGGAGGGAGAGACCGTCACCTTCCAGTGTGCCGTCAAGGGTAGGTTACAGGATGGAGGGCAGTGGTGTGAAGGTGTATATGTTTGGGGTTGAGTAGGAAGAGGTAGGCTGTAGGAGACATGAGACAAGGTGGTTTAGAAAGACTTATAGGAACTAGACTTCGATAGCGTCAGACATGGAGCGTACCAGCGTTAAGTGTGAGAGATGTAAGTTTTTATAGTAGCATAGAAAGAGGTAGGTTGTAGGAGATGTGAGACAAGGTGGTTTAGAAAGACTTATAGGAACTAGACTTTGATAGCATTAGGCATGGAAAGTACCAGTGTTGAGTGTGAGAGATGTAAGTTTTTATAGTAGCATAGCAAGAGATAGGTTGTAGGAGACCAGAGACAAGGTGGTTTAGAGAGACTTTTACAATGAACTCAATTACACCTCAGTCAAGCATATTACATCTTTGCCATTTAACTTGAGACCGACTTGAGATTGACTTGAGATACACTTTTAACACATGAGATCAACTTAAACACCAGACTGACTTTCCTACCAGCAGTACACACATTATCCACTATCAGACCTAACCTTGAGGCTCCTCCCCCACCCCCGCCAGGCCACCCAATCCCCCGAGCTGTGTGGGACAAGGACTCCCTCAAACTGCACGAGGGCGGCCGCTACAAGATGGAGGCTCGGGAGGAGACGAGGACGCTGGAGATCCCCAAGGTCACGCAGCAGGACGCCGGCCTCTACAGAGTAACCATTGAGAATGACCTCGGGCGGGAGCAAGCCACTGCCAGGCTCGATGTTATCAGTAAGTGCTTATCAGATATACTAATTCATCCCTTGTCCTGAATCTTGACTGAATGATGTCTCCTCTCCCCCGACAAAGCACTCTTGAGTAATGTGATTAGGATGAAAGTTGAACAAAAAAGCTTTCCTCTGATTCTTGGTCTCTCTTTACACTGTCATGGCCCACAACCCCCCTCCGACCACTGATACATTTACAACCCTAACACTGCCGTTCCGTTCCCCCCCAACAGAGGCCTCGGGCAACAAGTACGCCGGTCATGTGCGGTCCTGGTACTCTTCTCCTCTCACGCCACCGCAGTTCACCCGCTCCATGCCTTCCACGCGGGTGAGGGACGGAGGCCGGCTGTACCTCTCCACAGAGTACCGCGGCTCCCCAGTGCCTCGGGCCAAGTGGTACAGGTGAGTGTTAGGGGGACTTGCATTAGGATGTGATGATAATGGAAGTGAATCTAAAGTTGCACTGGAATTTTTTGTTTCCTTCGCTTCTCTATTCCCTTCCTCGTCTTCTCTTTTCTTCTTCACAAGGAGCAAGAGATCACCTGCATTGGATTAGAGATAGCTTTGTTTTTTAGTATGATTGTTTTCCCTTTTGTATGATTGTTTTTCCTTTTGTGTGATTGTTTTCCCTTTTGTATGATTGTTTTCCCTTTTGTATGATTGTTTTCCCTTTTGTATGATTGTTTTCCCTTTTGTGTGATTGTTTTCCCTTTTGTATGATTGTTTTCCCTTTTGTATGATTGTTTTCCCTTTTGTATGATTGTTTTCCCTTTTGTATGATTGTTTTCCCTTTTGTATCATTGTTTTCCCTTTTGTATGATTGTTTTCCCTTTTGTTTCATTTTTTTTCCCTTTTGTATGATTGTTTTCCCTTTTGTATGATTGTTTTCCCTTTTGTATGATTGTTTTCCCTTTTGTATGATTGTTTTCCCTTTTGTATGATTGTTTTCCCTTTTGTATGATTGTTTTCCCTTTTGTATGATTGTTTTCCCTTTTGTGTGATTGTTTTCCCTTTTGTGTGATTGTTTTCCCTTTTGTATGATTGTTTTCCCTTTTGTATGATTGTTTTCCCTTTTGTATGATTGTTTTCCCTTTTGTGTGATTGTTTTCCCTTTTGTATGATTGTTTTCCCTTTTGTATGATTGTTTTCCCTTTTGTATGATTGTTTTCCCTTTTGTATGATTGTTTTCCCTTTTGTATGATTGTTTTCCCTTTTGTATGATTGTTTTCCATTTTGTATGATTGTTTTCCCTTTAGTATCATTGTTTTCCCTTTAGTATCATTGTTTTCCCTTTAGTATGATTGTTTTCCCTTTTGTATGATTGTTTTCCCTTTTGTATGATTGTTTTCCCTTTTGTATGATTGTTTTCCCTTTTGTATGATTGTTTTCCCTTTAGTATGATTGTTTTCCCTTTTGTATGATTGTTTTCCCTTTAGTATGATTGTTTTCCCTTTTGTATGATTGTTTTCCCTTTTGTATCATTGTTTTCCCTTTTGTATGATTGTTTTCCCTTTTGTATGATTGTTTTCCCTTTAGTATGATTGTTTTCCCTTTAGTATGATTGTTTTCCCTTTTGTATGATTGTTTTCCCTTTTGTATGATTGTTTTCCCTTCTGTATGATTGTTTTCCCTTTTGTATGATTGTTTTCCCTTTTGTGTGATTGTTTTCCCTTTTGTATGATTGTTTTCCCTTTTGTGTGATTGTTTTCCCTTTTGTGTGATTGTTTTCCCTTTAGTATGATTGTTTTCCCTTTTGTATGATTGTTTTCCCTTTAGTATGATTGTTTTCCCTTTTGTATGATTGTTTTCCCTTTTGTATGATTGTTTTCCCTTTTGTATGATTGTTTTCCCTTTTGTATGATTGTTTTCCCTTTTGTATGATTTTTTTCCCTTTTGTATGATTGTTTTCCCTTTTGTATGATTGTTTTCACTTTTGTATGATTGTTTTCCCTTTTGTATGATTGTTTTCCCTTTTGTATGATTGTTTTCCCTTTTGTATGATTGTTTTCCCTTTTGTGTGATTGTTTTCCCTTTTGTATGATTGTTTTCCCTTTTGTATGATTGTTTTCCCTTTTGTATGATTGTTTTCCCTTTTGTATGATTGTTTTCCCTTTTGTATGATTGTTTTCCCTTTTGTATGATTGTTTTCCCTTTTGTATGATTGTTTTCCCTTTTGTATGATTGTTTTCCCTTTTGTATGATTGTTTTCCCTTTAGTATGATTGTTTTCCCTTTTGTATGATTGTTTTCCCTTTTGTATGATTGTTTTCCCTTTTGTATGATTGTTTTCCCTTTTGTGTGATTGTTTTCCCTTTTGTATGATTGTTTTCCTTTTTGTATGATTGTTTTCCCTTTTGTATGATTGTTTTCCCTTTTGTATGATTGTTTTCCCTTTTGTATGATTGTTTTCCTTTTTGTATGATTGTTTTCCCTTTTGTATGATTGTTTTCCCTTTTGTATGATTGTTTTCCCTTTTGTATGATTGTTTTCCCTTTTGTATCATTGTTTTCCCTTTTGTATGATTGTTTTCCCTTTTGTATGATTGTTTTCCCTTTTGTATGATTGTTTTCCCTTTAGTATGATTGTTTTCCCTTTTGTATCATTGTTTTCCCTTCTGTATGATTGTTTTCCCTTTAGTATCATATTTTTCCCTTTAGTATGATTGTTTTCCCTTTTGTATGATTGTTTTCCCTTTTGTATGATTGTTTTCCCTTTTGTGTGATTGTTTTCCCTTTTGTGTGATTGTTTTCCCTTTTGTATGATTGTTTTCCCTTTTGTATGATTGTTTTCCCCTTTTGTATGATTGTTTTCCCTTTTGTGTGATTTTTTTTCTCCTTTTTCATATCGGTAAACCTCTCATCTCACACACACCAGAATACCACATTGGGTGAATTTACTTGTGACCTGATTTCTTTTTTTTTAAACTTTCCGTCACTCACTTTCTCTCATCAGTGCATCTCTAATCCTCCCACAAATAAGAGTTAAGCTGCTTATCATGTTTTTAAAATGCTAAGACTCAGATTGCTGCCACAGATTGAAGAGATTACCTGCTTTAGATTAGACAGTTTTGCTTTATTTTGCATGATTTATCCCCTTATTCAAATTCATATACCTCCTTTGTGTGCTTGAGTTAGGTAGGTATGTGGGGTTGGGGCGTTGGATAAGGGAGGGTGCTGGGTCGAGGGTCGAGGGTGGTGTAGCCTAATCCGGTCACCCACATACAGAAACAGCAAAGGAGACGGCTCAAGGGCAACAAAAAGAGTGCAGAGAAAAAAAAGCCTGCTACTACATAACACACATTTTGTCTCCTTTCACACCAAACAGAATCACAAGTTGGGTTGAGGGGTGTTAAACTCTCTCCCACATACGCATAACACACATGGTTTAATTGTCTCCTTTCACGCCAAACAGAATCACGAGTTGGGTTGAGGGGTGTTAAACTCTCTCCCACATACGCATAACACACATGGTTTAATTGTCTCCTTTCACGCCAAACAGAATCACGAGTTGGGTTGAGGGGTGTTAAACTCTCTCCCACATACGCATAACACACATGGTTTGTCTCCTTTCACACCAAACAGAATCACGAGTTGGGTTGAGGTGTGTTAAACTCTCTCCCACATACGCATAACACACATGGTTTAATTGTCTCCTTTCACACCAAACAGAAATCACAAGTTGGGTTGAGGGGTGTTAAACTCTCTCCCACATACGCATAACACACATGGTTTGTCTCCTTTCGCGCCAAACAGAAATCAGAAGTTGGGTTGGGTGTGTTGAGTGAAGGGTTGAGGGAGTGTTATACTGTCTCCCACATATGCATAACACAAACGTTTAGTCTCCCACCACCAAACGGTAATCACGAGTTGGGTTGGGGTGTTGGATGAAGGGTCGAGGGAGTGTTATACTGTCTCCCACATATGCATAACACAAACGTTTAGTCTCCCACCACCAAACAGAAATCAGAAGTTGGGTTGGGTGTGTTGGATGAAGGGTCGAGGGGGGTGTTATACCATCTCCCACATGCTTATAACACACACGGTTTGTCTCCTTTCGCGCCAAACAGAAATCACGAGTTGCTGCCAATGTGTGAGGACTTCGTGCAGTGCTACGATGGGCGGACGGCCTCCCTGGAGATCCCTTCAGTCACCTCTGCGGACGCCGGAACCTATACTTGTGTGCTGGTCAACGATGCCGGCAAGACTGAATGTTCCTGTGAGGTCAGTTTCTTCTTACCTTCTGACATCCCTACCTTCTCTTCCTCCCTCCCGCAGCATCCACCCCAGTTTGCAGATGATAATGTTCATGCCTCCTCCTCGTCTTTTCCTCTGTGGTGGATAGTGGAGTGTTTCCCATGTGGTATTGGTGTGCTGGATATCCCCTCCCAAGGTGCAGGACTTTACATTTTTCTTCATGGAATTGTAGCAGCCACTTTTTGTTCCATTCCTGTGGCTTGGTGATGTCTTCTTGTAAGAAATCTGCCATCAAGGGGTTAAGTATTTTGTGTCCATGGCCTTGCATTGTCGCGTGATCTTTGTCGTAACCGAGAGCCTTGCCGCAGGTGGTGGTGGAGCATCACAACGGCAAGCACGAGCAGTCACCTTTCTTCCTACAAGAGCTCCAAGACTTGACTGTCCTCGACGGAGATGAGGTCACCCTTTCTGTCAAGCTCTCTGGTGAGTAAGGCTGATTGTATTTGACAGTGTAACTCCTATCTTGTTCTTCTGCATTTATCAAACAACACCTTCAACTTACTCTGATTTTCTATGTAATTCTATGTAATTCTGCTTACTCACACTTCACCCCATGCCCCCCACACAGGTACCCAGCCCATGAAGGTGGTCTGGGTGCGCAACGAAGAGGTCTTGCCCGACAGCCAGGACTTCCGCTACCAGGAGGACGGCAGCGGCATGCACTCACTGGTGATCCGAGACATCTTCCCCGAGGACGCCGGCGTGTACATCTGTGAGGCGTACAACTCCCATGGAGACGCCCACTGCTACTGTCGCCTCACAGTGCACGGTGAGTGAGGCAGCGGGCAGGGCAGGATGCTCGTCAAGGGCTAATGAGGTGGAGAGATGAGTACCAAAGCCAGCGTCAGCTATACCATATCCCACCAACTTTACCTACATACTTTTATTCCAGTTTGTACTCAGTGTGTGTTATCCCTGACCCCAAACTTCAGGCATTCTTGTAGTCACACGAGGAGCGACGTTTAAGCAATGTGCGTTATCTCAGAGCCCATAAACTTTCAGGCATTCACGCAGTACTGTGTTATCAGGTGACTCATCAAAACTAGTTCTTGACCTTCTGATAAATGACGAGTTTGTAAATACTCATTAGGTGATAGCGGGCGGTGATAAGATTCCGCTGCGAGATTAGAAACATTCCCTCAGTGTGTTAGTTGTTGCTGTCTTGAGTGGAGGTCTGCTTGGTCTCAATGGAAGGTGTGGTTTTGAGAGCAGTTTCGTTTTCAAGATTTCAAACTGTGATCAGAACTTTCCCTTCATGGTTTCAATAGCAGTTTCGTTTTCAAGATTTCAAACTGTGATCAGAACTTTCCCTTCATGGTTTCAATAGCAGTTTCGTTTTCAAGATTTCAAACTGTGATCAGAACTTTCCCTTCGTGGTTTTGAGAGCAGTTTCGTTTTCAAGATTTCAAACTGTGATCAGAAATATCCCTTCGTGGTTTTGAGGGCAGTTTCGTTTTCAAGATTTCAAACTGTGATCAGAACTTTCCCTTCATGGTTTTGAGGGCAGTTTCGTTTTCAAGATTTCAAACTGTGATCAGAACTTTCCCTTCGTGGTTTCAATAGCAGTTTCGTTTTCAAGATTTCAAACTGTGATCAGAAATATCCCTTCATGGTTTTGAGAGCAGTTTCGTTTTCAAGATTTCAAACTGTGATCAGAAATATCCCTTCGTGGTTTTGAGGGCAGTTTCGTTTTCAAGATTTCAAACTGTGATCAGAAATATCCCTTCATGGTTTTGAGGGCAGTTTCGTTTTCAAGATTTCAAACTGTGATCAGAAATATCCCTTCACTACATTGATTGATGCTGTCGTGAGGGGTGACTTGCTTGCTGTCTATAGGTGTGGTTTCAATAGCAGTTTCGTTTTCAAGATTTCGAACTGTGATCAGAAATTTCCCTTCACTACACTAATTGGTGCTGTCCTGAGGGGTGATTTGCTTGCTCTCTATGGACCCTGACCACTCTCGCTCCCATCTCCCTTCAGACCCGTGCGCCCTCCAGAACAGCCCGCCACAGATCGTCGGAGCCCTCACGCCCCTGGAGGTGGAGGAGGGCTCGGCGGCAAGGTTCTCCGTCACCGTGCATGGCTTCCCACAGCCCTCCGTGTCCTGGTTCTGTGACGGACGCAAACTTGACCCCACGCCCAGGATTAAGGTTGAGGCGGACAGTGACGCCGGGATCAGTGAACCAGTCAAGCATGTGCTGGGCATCCTCCACGCACTCTCCACGGACTCCGGCATCATCTCTGTGGTGGCCTCAAACTGCCTGGGTTCGGACACCACCACTACTACCCTCAAGGTGAGTCAGTGCTGGAGATGTGGAGGATGAGCAACGCATGAGTCAGGATCCAACGTATGTAGGAATCCACATAGAGGTATTAACACATGGAACAGCTTGCGGGAAGAGGTGGTGGAGGCGAGCAGTGTCCAGCAAATGAAGGAAAGGCTGGGTGGATGTAGATAAGGAGATGGGACTATTAGAGCTTAACTCGGCCCTGTAGACTACAAACAGGGAAATACATGTAAAAGTTGAGTTTTTAATGATTATTTTAGGGCCAAGTTTAGAAGGTCAACCTTGACGAGGATACTATTGTTCTAGAAAAATAACTTTATTACTCATTCAGATATTTCATAGCCTTGGGAGGTTGACTGCTACATTGCATCAACTATTAAAGGAGCACAAATAGTTAAGTTAATGCAGCTGTATGTGCACTTTACAGAGAAAAAGATCCTGAGTTATGAGATTTTACAGAGAAAAAGATCCTGAGTTATGAGATTTTACAGAGAAAAAGATCCTGAGTTATGAGATTTTACAGAGAAAAAGATCCTGAGTTATGAGATTTTACAGAGAAAAAAATCCTGAGTTATGAGATTTTACAGAGAAAAAAATCCTGAGTTATGAGATTTTACAGAGAAAAAAATCCTGAGTTATGAGATTTTACAGAGAAAAAAATCCTGAGTTATGAGATTTTACAGAGAAAAAAATCCCGAGTTATGAGATTTTACAGAGAAAAAAATCCCGAGTTATGAGATTTTACAGAGAAAAAAATCCTGAGTTATGAGATTTTACAGAGAAAAAAATCCTGAGTTATGAGATTTTACAGAGAAAAAAATCCAGAGTTATGAGATTTTACAGAGAAAAAAATCCTGAGTTATGAGATTTTACAGAGAAAAAAATCCCGAGTTATGAGATTTTACAGAGAAAAAAATCCTGAGTTATGAGATTTTACAGAGAAAAAAATCCTGAGTTATGAGATTTTACAGAGAAAAAAATCCTGAGTTATGAGATTTTACAGAGAAAAAAATCCTGAGTTATGAGATTTTACAGAGAAAAAAATCCTGAGTTATGAGATTTTACAGAGAAAAAAATCCTGAGTTATGAGATTTTACAGAGAAAAAAATCCTGAGTTATGAGATTTTACAGAGAAAAAAATCCTGAGTTATGAGATTTTACAGAGAAAAAAATCCTGAGTTATGAGATTTTACAGAGAAAAAAATCCTGAGTTATGAGATTTTACAGAGAAAAAAATCCTGAGTTATGAGATTTTTCAACATAGTGACACCAGAACCTTGGGCTTAATGCTGGTAAATTCATAAAAATATATTAACAATTATACCAATCCAACCTCTTAATGTCAGTTCATGTGTTCTAGAGGTAAAGGCATTTATCAACATTTCAGGTTCACCCGTACGCTCCCCTGAAGTCGAGTGAGAAGGAAACCACCAGTGCCTCCCCCACCACCACCACCACCACCACCACAGCCTCCATCACCACCTCAGACTCGCCGGCCCCAAGAATCAGGCCCTTGTTGAAAGAGGCAAGTGCAGCATTGCCAACTCCTTTTGTTTCCCCCGTCTTCTCTTCTTTCCCTCCTTTTCCTCTCTCTCCTTTCCTTCTCTCCGTAACCTCTCTTCCTTTCCTTCCCTTCCTTCCTTTCTTTCCTTCCTTCCTTTCCTCCATAACCTCTTCCTTTCCTTCGTAACCTCTCTTCCTTTCCTTCCCTTCCTTCCTTTCTTTCCTTCCTTCCTTTCCTCCATAACCTCTTCCTTTCCTTCGTAACCTCTCTTCCTTTCCTTTCCTCCTTTCCTTCCTTCCATCCTTTCCTTCCCTCCATCTCCTCTCTTCCTTTCCTCCCCTCCATTCCCTCTCTTCCCTACCTTCCATCAGTTCCCTTCTTTTTCCTTTCCTGCAAGCTTATATGTACATTTACCAATCAGTACCTCGGCTCAGTTCTCGAGATTAGCTATTTTCCTAACATTCTTTCTCATGACGAGCTCTACGTACATTTACCAATCAGTACATCAGCTCAGTTCTCACGATTAGCTTTTCATAATGTTCTTTCTTTTGGCAAGCTCATATGTGCCTACCAATCAGTTCCTCGGCTCAGTTCTCCATATTAAGTATTTCCCTGAAGCGAATATGTGCATGAATCGCCAAACACACTCTCCACCGTTTCCTGGCTAACCAAACCTTGCTGGGTACAGGTGGGCAGCACAGCATCACCCAGCACAGACTCGGCCTACTGCAGTGTTAGCCTGAGGGACTCCACCAGCGCCTGCAGCAGCTCCCTCTCCAACTTCAGTGAGCTGGAGGATGACCACACCGCCTCCAAGGACTCCTCCAAGGTGAGTCTCGTCCCATCCTTAGGTTCAGTCTGTCCTGCCTCCATGCTTCATCACGTACTCAAAACATCCACTCAACCTCTCAATATTTTCAGCCTTTCTAGTGTTATACCATCAGGGGACTTTCCTATACAAATCACATTGGTTCAGTCTGCTCTGCCTCCAAACATCCACTCCACATCCATGTCTCCATATTATCAGTGTTTCTAGTGCTATGCTATTGATGCCAGGGGACTTTTCCTGTACAAATTACATAGTTACAACATCCACTTCACAACATGTCTATATTTTAACCCTCTCTTCTGTTATGCCATCAATACTTGGATTTTCCTGTACAAATCATGTGTGTAACTCCATGGATCCATCTCTTTCCAGACCAAAACAGTGAAGTCCATAAGGTTCAAGGACGAGCCTGAGGATGTCCAGGATAACACAAATGGAGAAGCCAATGAAGAAGATGAGGAGGTGGAAGCGAATGAGGAAGAGGACGAGGAAGACGAAGAAACTGGTGTTGAAATCCTGGAGGGTCCTCGAGACATCACCGTTCTGAAGGGCCAGTCCGCCACCTTCACCGCCACCTTCACCGGCAACCCCAAGCCTGTTGTGTCCTGGCTGAAGAAGGTGAGTGTGGGCGGGACGGCTGTGGCTCAGGTAGTGTTTGGCCAGCAGGGAGACACACCTTTGACATAGACCTGATGATGTGTGTCTCAGGGCCACTTTCAAAGTCAGCGATCGATGCTATAGTTTTCCACGTGAAACTGGCCTATGGGTGCCTAGTGGTGGCTGCAGAGGAAGCGAGAGGTGTTGAGAGTGTGCGGCAAGGTGCAGAGCTAGGCTAACCCCGCAGCCGCCTCTACCCCATTGGCCAGTTTTATGTGGAAATACTACAGCAGCGATCGCCACCATTGGTAACGATGAAAACAAACAAAATGACTGTGAAAACGACCCTTATCCTCTGCACAGTTACCTCATAATGCTTGTCTTTGTGTTGCTCGAATGTTTGATGTTTAGTTTGGTTGTACTACTATGCTGTAAGCCATAAGAATCAAAAACGTACTTCACGCTGGTAAACTAAGCGAGTTCTACAATATAACTTTCAATAATAGTGCTGCAGTATTTTCCATTTATGTAAAACAGAGCTATTTCATCAACACTAATAAGACTTTCCCAATTAGCCTGGCTTTCATACACTGGTAACTTGCTGCTTCAAATGAAATAAAGATTACCTTAAAGCAGAGGATCAAAACAGATTTCAAAGGTCATAATAGGTTATAATAGATCACGTATTAAGTTTTTTGTGCTTTTAATGCATATTTCACACACACACACACACACACACAAAAAGATTCATGATAATTCAAAGCTTCACTCACACAAATGAGGTGAAGCTGTTTTAGTCTAGGAACCCTAAAGTGTCATTAATATAGACATTACTAAAAATATGATCTAATTTTACACAAATGACGTGTTTCCCAAAGCTGGAAACACTTGAGTATGTTTTTTTTCATTAATCTAAACCCAGTAGCAGCGATGGGCCAAATTTGTGGCTTTACCGTGTAGCAGCGACGGGCCAAATTTGTGGCTTTACCGTGTAGCAGCGATGGGCCAAATTTGTGGCTTTACCATGTAGCAGCGATGGGACAAATTTGTGGCTTTACCGTGTAGCAGCGACGGGCCAAATTTGTGGCTTTACCGTGTAGCAGCGACGGGCCAAATTTGTGGCTTTACCGTGTAGCAGCGATGGGACAAATTTGTGGCTTTACCGTGTAGCAGCGATGGGACAAATTTGTGGCTTTACCGTGTAGCAGCGACGGGACAACTTTGTGGCTTTACCGTGTAGCAGCGACGGGACAAATTTGTGGCTTTACCGTGTAGCAGCGACGGGACAAATTTGTGGCTTTACCGTGTAGCAGCGACGGGACAAATTTGTGGCTTTACCGTGTAGCAGCGACGGGCCAAATTTGTGGCTTTACCGTGTAGCAGCGACGGGCCAAATTTGTGCCATGATTAAACCCCCAAAAATAGATGATACATAAACTGATCACAAATGCTTGGATATATATTATGAAATGGCTTGTGTGAGGGGTGATTTTTTCTCATTTTTCTCGCTTGGGGGGACCATTAAGAAACATGATCCCCGCTGCTACCGGGTTAATCAATCAATAATCAGGCACGTTTTAATATTAATGAACTTTTTGATCAAATGATGAACCTCGATTGATAGGAATTGCCGACTGATCAACACTTGAAGTCCCTGAATATCCTTAAAAATGCTATTGGGTTAAATACAATACTGTGGAAAGTGGATCGCTTCAGGCCCTTTAATCCTGAGATCCTTCAAATATCAACATGTCGTAACTTGTTCTTACCGTACCACAGGAGCAACCCATCACCGAGGGAGGACGGTACCAGGTGAAGACCGAGGAAGGCCGCACCAGCCTCACCATCCATGACGTGGTGCAGAAGGACTGTGACAAGTACACCATCGTCGTCAGGAACTCCCTCTGTGCCCACGCCGCCTTCGCCTCCCTGGCCGTGGGAAGTGAGTACTGACACCTTCTGGGCAGCTGTTGGGGAGTGTGTTGTTAGTATGTGGAGACTGGTCGGTGAAAATAAGACTTTCGCTTCTCACATCATCTGTTTCTAAAGGCTAAGGAGAGGCCAGTCAGGTTTTAATGAGTGTTTCTTGAGGTTCACGGCCCATATGAAGGGTCAAACTACCACCAGGGTCATAAAACTACTCCTGGAAATGCCCACAACTCCTACGGAAGCCTTGTCAAGTATGTGTTCTTGGACGGCGAAATGTCTTGTGATACGACCCTGTGTGTGGTGGCAAGTTAGACTGAGTAGATGATTTATTTCCTTTGGGTTTGATCCCGTCACCTCTGTGGTATGCTTGACAGTTTGTGACGTGCTTCATTTCACTTAGTGCTCATGTCAGGAAAAGAAAACCACAGATATTTTCCTTTCTTTTTCTTTCTTCTTCCTTCCTTTCTTCCTTTCCTTCCTTCCTTTCCTTCCTTCTTCCTTTCCTTCCTTCCTTCCTTTCTTCCTTTCTTTCTTCCTTTCCTTCCTTCCTTCTTCCTTTCCTTCCTTCCTTTCCTTTCTTCCTTCCTTTCTTCCTTCCTCTCCTTTCTTCCTTCCTCTCCTTTTCCTTCCTTCCTTTCTTCCTTTCTTCCTTCATCCATTCTTCCTTTTTTTTCAGCTTTACCAAAAAAATATCTCTATCTTTATTTTGGCCGTAGTTATATTTTTTCTTTGAAGTTTATAAGTCTACTATACTTTACATTTGATCATCTTCACCAGTTTGTGCAAACCTTACATACACACCTGTAACCCACTATCCTCCCTGCCTCAGGTGCGCCAGAACCCCCGGCTGACAAACCAAACTTCTGCGAGGTGACGGCTGACTCCGCGACGCTCTCCTGGTACGGCCCGACCTACGACGGAGGCTCAGTGGTCACCGGGTACACTGTGGAGGCACGCAAGATCGGCATGGATGACTGGTACATCCTCATCAGCGGGTGAGTGTCAGAGCTTGTGGCCTAAGGGGTACACTACCAGCCATAATGAAGTTAACCCTTGATTCAGCAAACTAGTCTGGGGAGAACCAAGGCGTACTGTTCAAAAGTTTGTAATGTTCAAAGGTATTACCAGCAACAATCTACTATGTCAAATATAAATTGTGTTGTTTTGATCCCTTGAAAATAGTGTGATCACATAATATCTGCATTTATATTGTTTGATAAATCCTTCTTTTTAATATTTGTTTAGTTAAGTGTTTTGGTCCCACCCTTAAGTTAAACTCCGAGTCAACCAGATGCGTTCTCTTATAAAGTCACAGTTGCCTTCT
Organism: Eriocheir sinensis; assembly: GCF_024679095.1. NCBI lineage: Eukaryota > Metazoa > Arthropoda > Malacostraca > Decapoda > Varunidae > Eriocheir > Eriocheir sinensis. The sequence continues at coordinate 4,659,645 of NC_066576.1, read as the reverse complement.
CCTATAATTCCTTCCCCTTCTGTCTCTCTCCGGCACATGACCACAGATGTTGCGCCGACTAAACAAAACTTTCCCTTCTCCTATAATTCCTTTCCCTTCTGTCTCTCTCTGGCATATGACCCCAGATGTTGCGCCGACTAAACAAAACTTTCCCTTCTCCTATAATTCCTTCCCCTTCTGTCTCTCTCCGGCATATGACCACAGATGTTGCGCCGACTGAACGAAACTTTCCCTTCTCCAATAATTCCTTCCCCTTCTGTCTCTCTCCAGCATATGACCACAGATGTTGCGCTGACTAAACAGAACTTTCCCTTCTCCTATAATTCCTTCCCCTTCTGTCTCTCTCTGGCATATGACCACAGATGTTGCGCCGACTAAACAAAACTTTCCCTTCTCCTATAATTCCTTTCCCTTCTGTCTCTCTCCGGCACATGACCACAGATGTTGCACCGACTAAACAAAACTTTCCCTTCTCCTATAATTCCTTCCCCTTCTGTCTCTCTCCGGCATATGACCACAGATGTTGCGCCGACTAAACAAAACTTTCCCTTCTCCTATAATTCCTTCCCCTTCTGTCTCTCTCCGGCATATGACCACAGATGTTGCGCCGACTAAACAAAACTTTCCAACTTCTTTCCCGTGAACCCATTTCAGTAGCATATGAATTATTACGAATTATATCGAGGCACTACTTAACAAAAACCTTCACTAATACTCAAATAATACTCCCATTTGTAATTTGTTTGGTGTTTCTACATGTCCCCTTTTATATATGTGCGTGTGTGTGGATACAGATGCCACTCCACCTCCTACATCGCCCGGGGTTTGGAGAAGAACTGCGAGTATGAATTCCGAGTGCGTGCCCAGAACGTGCATGGTATGTCGGAGCCGTCTCGACCGTCCTGTCCCGTCACCATCCAGGACCAGTCTGAGGAGCAGGAGCCAGAACCTGAGGGTGAGGACCTTTACTTTTTTTTCACTGACCAGCATTAACCTAAAACATGACTTTGAATGACTGTACTCTCTTCTACAGCTATCGTTATTATATGGTTTCTGTTATTGTGTTTGATGTTGACTGTTGAATGACTGTGCTATCTCTTCTTCAGTCATCATTATCATACGCCTTCTGTTACTGGGTCATATTATAAGAGATTTCGTCGCCCAAGAACACATATTTGACCAGGCTTTTGTCGCCCAAGAACACATATTTGACCAGGCTTTTGTCACCCAAGAACACATATTTTACCAGGCTTTCGTCGCCCAAGAACACATATTTGACCAGGCTTTTGTCACCCAAGAAAACATATTTGACCAGGCTTTCGTCACCCAAGAACACATATTTGACCAGGCTTTCGTCACCCAAGAAAACATATTTGACCAGGCTTTTGTCGCCCAAGAACACATATTTGACCAGGCTTTTGTCACCCAAGAACACATATTTTACCAGGCTTTCGTCGCCCAAGAACACATATTTGACCAGGCTTTCGTCACCCAAGAACACACATTTGACCAGGCTTTCGTTGCCAAAGAACACATATTTGACTAGGCTTTCGTCACCCTAGAAAATATATTTGACCAGGCTTTTGTCACCCAAGAACACATATTTGACCAGGCTTTTGCCACCCAAGAACACATATTTGACCAGGCTTTTGTCACCCAAGAACACATATTTGACCAGGCTTTCGTCGCCCAAGAACACATATTTGACCAGGCTTTCGTCACCCAAGAAAATATATTTGACCAGGCTTTTGTTGCCCAAGAACACATATTTGACCAGGCTTTCATCACCCAAGAACACACATTTGACCTGGCTTTCGTTGCCAAAGAACACATATTTGACTAGGCTTTCGTCACCCTAGAAAATATATTTGACCAGGCTTTTGTCGCCCAAGAACACATATTTGACCAGGCTTTCATCACCCAAGAACACATATTTGACCAGGCTTTCGTTGCCCAAGAACACATATTTGACCAGGCTTTCGTTGCCCAAGAACACATATTTGACCAGGCTTTCATCACCCAAGAACACATATTTGACCAGGCTTTCGTCACCCAAGAACACATATTCGACCAGGCTTTCGTCACCCAAGAACACATATTTGACCAGGCTTTCGTTGCCCAAGAACACATATTTGACCAGGCTTTCGTCACCCAAGAACACATATTTGACCAGGCTTTCGTTGCCCAAGAAGACATACTTGCCCAGGCTTTCGTATGAGTTTTAAGGATTTCCGGGAATAGTTTTACGACCCTGGTGATAGTTTAACCCTTCTTCCGTACCATGAACCTGAAGAAACACTAATTAGAACCCGATTAACCCCTCTTTGACCTCTGGAAACAGCTGAGGTGAGAGGCGGAAGGATCTTTTAATACCGACCACTATGTTTAATGTCTGACAAACTCCTTCTCTTGCAGACCATGAGACCACCTTTGCACCACTGGATGTAAAGATCGAGTCCGGCGAATCGTTTGATAAGCAGTACAAACTTCACGAGGAGGTGGGGAAGGGGCGCTTTGGCATTGTGTACAGGGTAACGGAGAAGACCACAGGCACGAGACGGGCGGCGAAGATCATCAAGTGCATACGGGCCGCTGACAAGGAGAAGGCAAGTTCGAAAATAAATTACGACCCCCATAAGTGTCAAATCACAACTCGACACAAAAAATAATACTCAAAGCGCAAAGAATATAAATTTACCAAGTTCAATAGGACGTACAAACATTGATGCACCATTCTTCATAGTCACAATTTATTTTAACATTACCACTTAACCTGTCCGCTGCGATTGGCACGGATTTGCCCCTCACTGGTAGCCTGGTAACATACACTCCCAGGTCTTTCTCTGCTTCTGTGGTGGACAGTGGAGTGTTTCCCATGTGGTATTGGTGTGCTGGATATCCCTTCACTGGTAGCCTGGTAACATACACTCCCAGGTCTTTCTCTGCCTCTGTGGTGGACAGTGGAGTGTTTCCCCATGTGGTATTGGTGTGCTGGATATCCCTTCACTGGTAGCCTGGTAACATACACTCCCAGGTCTTTCTCTGCCTCTGTGGTGGACAGTGGAGTGTTTCCCATGTGGTATTGGTGTGCTGGATATCCCTTCACTGGTAGCCTGGTAACATACACTCCCAGGTCTTTCTCTGCCTCTGTGGTGGACAGTGGAGTGTTTCCCATGTGGTATTGGTGTGCTGGATATCCCTTCACTGGTAGCCTGGTAACATACACTCCCAGGTCTTTCTCTGCCTCTGTGGTGGACAGTGGAGTGTTTCCCATGTGGTATTGGTGTGCTGGATATCCCTTCACTGGTAGCCTGGTAACATACACTCCCAGGTCTTTCTCTGCCTCTGTGGTGGATAGTGGAGTGTTTCCCATGTGGTATTGGTATGCTGGATATCCCTTCACTGGTAGCCTGGTAACATACACTCCCAGGTCTTTCTCTGCCTCTGTGGTGGATAGTGGAGTGTTTCCCATGTGGTATTGGTGTGCTGGATATCCCTTCACTGGTAGCCTGGTAACATACACTCCCAGGTCTTTCTCTGCCTCTGTGGTGGATAGTGTAGTGTTTCCCATGTGGTATTGGTGTGCTGGATATCCCCTCCCAAGATGCAGGACTTTACATTTTTCTTCATTGAGTTGTAGCAGCCACTTTTTGTTCCATTCCTGTTGCTTGGTGATGTCTTCTTGTAGGAAATCCACAGTCAAGGGGTTAAGCAATTATGCCACAACCCAGTTAATATGTCTATTCACTTCCTCACAGATTAAAAAGCAATGTAATCTCTTCATATTTAACCCATTGCTGCCTAACTCAAAGGATTATCAAATACAGAACATAAGAGATTTGTAAGCAGCCCATGACTTCACTCGTACGATCGAAGTCGTTTACAGCTGCAGTGACCTTTCTTTGTCATTCTCCGGACCTAACTTTATTATCCCCTTCCAGGTTAAAGAGGAAATTGATATCATGAACGCCCTGCGCCACCCTAAGCTGCTTCAACTGGGAGCGGCCTACGAACGACAGAGGGAGTTCATCATGGTCATGGAATAGTAAGTTTCCGTTGATGCCTACACGTTGGAGCTGCCTCAAGGTCATTCACTTCATCCTTGTGCATTTCTCTCTGTAACCTTCCCTTCACCTGATGACACACTGCTGGGGGGGGAGGGGGGGTTAGCTGTTAAAAAAATAAATAAATAAAATATGGTGCCAAGATCACTGTCAATGTTCGTCTCCGCAGCATATCCGGGGGCGAGCTGTTCGAGCGCGTGGTGGCCGATGACTTCGCCCTCACGGAGAGAGATTGCATCCTCTTCGTGCGACAGATCTGCGATGGCGTCAACTACATGCACAAGAATCTCATCGTCCATCTCGACTTGAAGGTTAGTCAGGTATATTTTTGTATGCCCTTAACCCGTCCGCTGCGAGTAACATACGCTCCCAGGTCTTTCTCTGCCTCTGTGGTGGATAGTGGAGTGTTTCCCATGTGGTATTGGTGTGCTGGATATCCCTTCACTGGTAGCCTGGTAACATACACTCCCAGGTCTTTCTCTGCCTCTGTGGTGGATAGTGGAGTGTTTCCCATGTGGTATTGGTATGCTGAATATCCCTTCACTGGTAGCCTGGTAACATACACTCCCAGGTCTTTCTCTGCCTCTGTGGTGGATAGTGGAGTGTTTCCCATGTGGTATTGGTGTGCTGGATATCCCTTCACTGGTAGCCTGGTAACATACACTCCCAGGTCTTTCTCTGCCTCTGTGGTGGATAGTGGAGTGTTTCCCATGTGGTATTGGTATGCTAGATATCCCCTCCCAAGATGCAGGACTACATTTTTCTTCATTGAATTGTAGCAGCCACTTTTGTTCCATTCCTGTAGCTTGGTGATGTCTTCTTGTAGGAAATCCACAGTCAAGGAGTAAAAAGTCGAAACATTCTCAAACATAATCTTGAGGACAAAGTTAGGGATTCTAGGTGCTTAGATATATACATGTACTATATTTCATGTGACTTAAACTCTCTCAAGAAGGCAATATCTAAACACTTCTGACTACACTTGATCTTCTGTGACATCATGTTCTCTTCACGGGAGTAACATTTTAGCGCGTATTTAAATTGTAGTACAGTATCCCTTAGTCAATCAAATACTTTATAGGGGTTAACTTTTACATGGAACAGACTTTTACACATATATATACACAGTAATGTCCCCTTTACTAGTGTGTTCGTTGGTCTCGTAAAAGTCAGTCACCCCTCGACATCACATCTGTGCACTGAATATATACAGTAATGTCCCCTTTTCTAGCGTGTTAGTTTCCCTCCTATGATTTCGTTGGTCTCGTAAAAGTCGGTCATCCCTCAACATCACATCTGTGCACTGAATATATACAGTAATGTCCCCTTTTCTAGCGTGTTAGTTTCCCTCCTATGATTTTGTTGGTCTCGTAAAAGTCAGTCGTCCCTCAACATCACATCTGTGCACTGAACATATACCGTAATGCCCCCAATGATTGATGTAAGAGAGGGAAGCATCTGAGTATTTGCTATATCTTCCTCACTCTCCCGACAGCCTGAGAACATTCTGTGTGTACGCAAGACCTCGCATCAAATCAAGCTCATCGACTTTGGCCTCGCGCGACGTTTCAACCCAGATGACCCTTGCCGAGTCCTCTTTGGCACCCCGGAGTTCATCGCGCCGGAGGTCATCAACTACGAGCCGATTGGGTTTGCCTCCGACATGTGGTCCGTTGGCGTGATCTGCTACGTTTTGTAAGTACACCCACTCATCCTTGTCCATCTTAGGGCCACTCTCACAGTTCACCATGATGGGTTAGTCAGCCTCCCAACCAATACCAAAGACCAAAAATTCCTTGTGTAGTGTTTTGCGTTCATATTTAACCTGTCCGCTGCGATTGGCACGGATTTGGCCTTCACTGGTAGCCTGGTAACATATACTCCCAGGTCTTTCTCTGCCTCTGTGGTGGATAGTGGAGTGTTTCCCATGTGGTATTGGTATGCTGGATATCCCCTCCCATTTTTCTTCATTGAATTGTAGCAGCCACTTTTTGTTCCACTCCTGTAGCTTGGTAATGTCTTCTTGTAGGAAATCAGAAGTCAAAGGGTTAACATTTCAAGGCAGTATTTTCTTGATATGAGTTTAAACATAAGAACACAGCATAAGGAGTCTGCAAGGGGCCGATAGGCTTGAAAAGTGAGGTACATATTGACATGCACATCCTTCTTCACTTCTTCCCATCATCAGCAACACCGTCTCTCTCTCTCCAACAGGCTGTCGGGTCTCTCCCCCTTCATGGGCGACAGCGACGCAGAGACATTCGCCAACATCACCCGCGCCGAGTTTGACTTCGACGACGATGCCTTCGACGCCATATCAGATGATGCCAAAGATTTCATCACCTCTCTCCTCATCCACAAGAAAGAGTAAGTGCACTGCAGAGCCTCGGCCACTTCACAAAGGCTATGTTGATTTGCTTGGTTAAGTGTTGTTACTCTTGCTGTACACTTCCCTCGTTGCCAGTGTGCTTTCTCACTGCTCCTCTTAACCCGTCCGCTGCGATTGGCACGGATTTCCCCTTCACTGGTAGCCTGGTAACATATACTCCCAGGTCTTTCTCTGCCTCGGTGGTGGATAGTGGAGTGTTTCCCATGTGGTATTGGTGTGCTGGATATCCCTTCACTGGTAGCCTGGTAACATACACTCCCAGGTCTTTCTCTGCCTCTGTGGTGGATAGTGGAGTGTTTCCCATGTGGTATTGGTGTGCTGGATATCCCTTCACTGGTAGCCTGGTAACATATAGTCCCAGGTCTTTCTCAGCCTCTGTGGTGGATAGTGGAGTGTTTCCCATGTGGTATTGGTGTGCTGGATATCCCCTCCCAAGGTACAGGACTTTACATTTTTCTTCACTGAATTGTAGCAGCCACTTTTTGTTTAATTCCTGTAGCTTGGTGATGTCTTCTTGTAGGAAATCCACAGTCAAGGGGTTAAGCTGAGTAAAATGTGGTCCCTTCCAACTAGTATTAGTACTGAAAACCACTGTACCAAAATGATAAATTAACCAGGGGTATTAAAACTAAGTATTGTCAAAATAAACAATAGTCTGATTTAAACCAGGGGGGCTTTGTGGTGCAGTGGTTAGCACACTTGGCTCACAACCGAGAGAGCCTGGGTTCGATTCCCCGGCGGAGTGGAAATATTTGGGCGGCTTTTCCGATACCCTACGCCCCTGTCCACCCAGCAGTGAATGGGTACCAGGTATTAATCGGGGGTTGTGTCCCTTCTCCTATAATTCCTTCCCCTTCTGTCTCTCTCCGGCATATGACCACCGATGTTGCGCCGACTAAACGAAACTTTCCTTTTTCTGATTTCAACCTCCGCTCAAGTTTTTCCACGTATTTTTTTTCTCAAGGTGTACCAATTAGAAGGCTGCCTACAAATTATCAAACCAACCTACTTAGGAATAACAATCCAGGCCAGAACTTCCTGCAGCTAAAGCCCAAGATCCCTCGCCTCATTGTTCTCCACCTCAACAGAAACCGACTCACAGCAGAGCAGTGCTTCAACCACCCCTGGCTGGCCCAGACCGAGGCAGACATGAACAAGGTTGTCATCTCCACAGACAAGCTCAAGAAGTTCATCATAAGACGGAAATGGCAGGTGCGTATTGCATGTGCATGGGATAATGCACGTTTTAGTCGTACCCAAACATTTTCATTTTTTATTTTTTTATTTTATTTTACTCAGTAGTCTTAATTTAAGTGTGAGATGATAAGGTGTCAGTATGTCCCTGGATGAGGCAGTTTGTCAAGTACCTGCACCAAAGGATAGTTCAGTTAAGTTGCTCATTATTATTATTATTTATATTCAGGTGAGGCAAACTTATATTCAGGTGAGACAAACTTATATTCAGGTGAGGCAAACTTATATTCAGGTGAGGCAAACTTATATTCTTATCATGCACAAACTTCCATGGCGCAACAAGAGCATTCTCAGTACCAACCTTTCAAACACTTGAACTCCTAATGTTGTTTTGGTGGCAATCCTTATAGCCTCTTCCATTTAGCGTAACCCATTTCTGGGTCGTGAGCTGTGGAGTCCCTTATAGAGTCCCTACAACCTTAGATTTGGACGCCATTATTGGCCACAAACACTAGCATATGCTTGCGAAAACAGGGCCAATAATGGCGTCCAAATCTTAGGTTGTCGGGACTCTATCCATCAAGGGACTCTACAGATCACAACCCAGAAACAGGTTACTACACTAAATGGAAGAGGCTATTAAATGGCACTCAAATGTAAATTAAAAATATTTCATAAAAAAGTAAAACATTCATTTGCTGTTCAAGTACAGAGAATAATGAACAGTAAATTCACAAAACTTCTGCCCAGCACAGCCACAGTTTGTGAGCAACCCAATGTTACTTCATCCAGGGAGCTGATGATGCCAGAAATCAGTATTATAATAACTAGTTTAATAATAGTAGTAATTTATTAGTCACAATTTATTACATCAACTCACAAATATGGTTTCAGTCCATTCCATATTGTTTGTATCGAGTTTTTTAATTTTGATGCAGTAGTAAAGTGTGCGTGTCATTGAGGTACACCAGCCACCCAACCAGGCAGACACCGATATTAAACTCTACACCACCTGTTCTTATTAATTTGTATCAGTGCTGTCAGCCGGTGATCAGCCAGCAGGGATGTCACGTCCTCCAGGCCACACCAAAGCCACACCCTCAGTGCTTTATAGCATTTCCACGAGAAACTGGCGGGTGGGGGGTCAGCTCCGCCCCGCACCTTGCCACACACACTCAAGACCTCTCACTTCCTCTCCAGTAAGGTCGTACAGTGTTAAGATTATATTGTTTTTAGGATGATAATGATTTTATATAAATACCAGGACACTTGACAACGTTGTATTCCAACGTTGTCAAGCGTCCTGCTATTTATACAAAATCTTTATCATCCTAAAAACGAAACAATCTTAGCACTACAACAAAGGAGGCAGCTCAAGGGCACACAAAAAAAGAAAACAATAATTAAAAAAAAAGCCCACTACTCGCTGCTCCTAAAAAAGAAACAAAAGAGACAAAAGAGCCCTTACTGGAGTATACAATTATTTAATTAGATTCATTTAAAGGTAACAAATAGCTGACGTAGGAGAGGAAGCAAGAGGTGTTGAGTGTGTGGCAAGGTGCGGGGCAGGGCAGGGCCAGCACCCAGCCACCAGTTTCTCGTGGAATTATTATAGTTGTGCTTCCCATCCAAGGGACATCATCACCCTGGCACGATACCTTTTCCAAGGGGGATTACAAAATAGAGATGATGATTTCCATGAATACCGAATTCCATCCCACTTTGATCGCCATTGCTTCCCTTGCCTCCACTTCTGTAATCTTTTGACACCAAAAAAGAAAATTCCAGTTTGGCAATAATGTCTTGTTTTAGTACAGGAACCAAGAATTCTCAAATTATATTGTTACAAGGTATTTCTCTGTAATACATTCTGTTCAATAAACACACTTGTACAATAGTGTTGACATTGTACAAGATGGCTAAAAATTGCCACAAAAAAGCAAAAACTAGCCCCAAAACAGGCCTCAAAAATTGTACTAAGTCCCCCAAAACAGGCCTCAAAGATTGTACTAAGTCCCCCAAAACAGGCCTCAAAGATTGTACTAAGTCCCCCAAAACAGGCCTCAAAGATTGTACTAAGTCCCCCAAAACAGGCCTCAAAGATTGTACTAAGTCCCCCAAAACAGGCCTCAAAGATTGTACTAAGTCCCCCAAAACAGGCCTCAAAAATTGTACTAAGTCCCCCTAAACAGGCCTCAAAAATTGTACTAAGTCCGTAATACCTCAAAGAGCCTCCGGAGAAAGACTGCAAGCATTTTTCCTTAAATCAAACACAAGGAGTGTCTGCACTGTGTGTCTATTGAACAGAATGCATTACAGAAATACCTTCTAACAATGAAGTTCAGTAACAACAACATTCTCCAGAAGGCGTAGAAACCTTGAGATGAATGTTACACTTACTGACACTAACCACGTATTAACCCAGTAGCAGCGACGGACCAAATTTGTGGCTTTACCAAGAAGCAGCGACGGGCCAAATTTGTGCCATGATATAAACCCCCTCAAATAGATGATACATAATCTGATCACAAATCCTTTGATATATATTATGAAATGGTTTGTGTGAGGGGTGATTTTTTTCTCGCTTGGAGGGACCATTACGAAACATGATCCCTGCTGCTACTGGGTTAAACAGATTAAATAAATGGTCTAACTTAAACATGAGAATTCACTTGCTCTATACTACGAAAGTCCATGATGGTTAAAGTAAGCACAATACAGATTAAATACTCAAGCTGGAATGTGGGATTTTACTCTATATCTAACCCTATAAAGTCCAGAGTGATTTAAGAACAGCAAGCAAGAGAGAAATGTTATAAAATTGAAAGAAACCTCAAACTTGCATGAAAATAAGGCTGCATCATGGAGACAAGTAAGAACATTAGTGTCGGTAAAAGTGATCTTAAGACGTTATCTCAAAAGCAAGAGGAACAAAAAACAATTAGAAGTGACAGACCCTTTAACAGACACACAGATAGCGTATAGACCCCTTCACAGACACACAGACAGCTTATAGACCCTTTCACAGACACAAAGATAGCTTATAGACCCTTTCACAGACACAAAGATAGCTTATAGACCCTTTCACAGACACACAGATAGCTTATAGACCCTTTCACAGACACAAAGATAGCTTATAGACCCTTTCACAGACACACAGATAGCTTATAGACCCTTTAACAGACACACAGACAGCTTATAGACCCTTTAACAGACACACAGACAGCTTATAGACCCTTTCACAGACACACAGACAGCTTATAGACCCTTTCACAGACACACAGACAGCTTATAGACCCTTTCACAGACACACAGACAGCTTATAGACCCTTTCACAGACACACAGATAGCTTATAGACCCTTTCACAGACACACAGACAGCTTATAGACCCTTTCACAGATACACAGACAACTTATAGACCCTTTCACAGACTCACAGACACACACAGCTATAGAATGAGAATCAACACATTGCAAGCACACCGAATTACTGCTTTCCCTTACTACCACAACACATAATACTTATAACACCCCTGGAACAGCTGACGACCATTGTGACAGATTGCCGTATATAGGAACAGGTGGTGTGGTGGTGTTTGTCACTAATGCCTACTTGGTTGGGTGCTCGACACACTTCAATGTTGCGCACTCTTTATGTTTTGAGTTTGTTTTCTCATCCTGTGTTATCTTCGTGTGTTAACCGAGAACTAACTGCATGGTTTGTTTATTTAACTTTAGAAAACCGGCAATGCCCTCCGTGCCCTGGGACGCATCACCTCCCTCACCAACCGCCGCAGCTCCCAGCCCTCCTCCCCAACCCGGCTCACTCCTCTCCCCGAAAACCAGACCCAGACCCCCCCCTCCCCCGCTGCCTCCACCACCAAGAGCAAGGGCTGTGCTCCCGTCACTCGCCCCTCGCACAGTATAGTCAGCGAGAGGAGTGACTCTGGTATTAGTGAATGTTCCTTTAATGTTGAAGAAAATAGTCAGAGCCCTCCGGCCAATCAGTTTGGTGTCACTAACAGCCGTGCCGTTACAGGACGTAATGTTCTCAAAAGTGGTAAGACACCTTCACTAGACTGGCAGTCGTCTGTGGATTCGGCAGTCTGCGACGACGACTACATCAGCAAAAGTAGCTACAACTCCTCGCCAAGAAAAATCTCCCGCGAAGGACTCCTCCACGCCAAGACGGCTGCCGACGCACACTCAAGAATATGAGGGACCTTCATACCAAAATCTAGTTGGCTGGAACTTTATCTACAAATTTTATCGCCGTGTACATATCTGCGAATCCGTGCATTTATTTTAGTGGCCTCTATTCCTCACAAGGGTGCAGACAGTGCAGACAGGAAGTGCATGGAACTGAACTGAATTGCAAATGCCACTAGAGCAGCACAGCTCACTGCAAAGCCAAGGCACAAGCAGCTCATACCTACAAGACCTTCCCCCAATCATGGCAGCCAGGCACCACCACCCACCTGTTGAGGCGTCTTCCTTCTACTCTGGCCACTAGCACTTATAGGACAGAGTAGGGGCCAAGAGGCCTGGTGGGAGGAGTGTCCCCGGGCGCCCCTGTGCCAACCTCTGAACTGTCTCGTGGAGTGACAGGCTCCGACCTCAGCTGGTGCCACCCAGAGGACCAGACACAGTGCCAAGGACTCCGCCGCACAGACGTAGGAGAATGCTGTGGAAAAAGCATAACTGTGGGGAAAATGTACAGTGAAAAAAATCTGAAAAGTTATCAGTGATGATGTTGAAGGTACCAATGAAGGCAAGGTGTTGGTTACCAGCAATGAAAGCCAAGGTGTCAAATACTTGCCTGAGTCTGTACGTTGACCTCATGTCACACGAGTTGTTTCACTTTACGACTGCTGTAAAGCCTTGTTTATTTTGCTATCCACTGTACTGTGTGTGTTTTCAGTAATGCTAAATTTTGAATTATATTGCAAATTTTTCAGGGTTTGCCTTATTTCATTCCACATACATTTCTTGTTTCAATTACACTTCTCAGCTGTATCATCTACTGTTTTGTTCATTAATCCTGCAGAAATGTTATGTTTGCTTTACTTTCTCACATCCATTCTTCAATGTTACCAAAAGTGGTACTGAACGCTGCATTGCTCTGCTGTGAGCGACCGAGTGTACGCACGGCGCTGCCTCGCCGGCGGCGCCTGAAGGAGACAACCTCGGGTCCATCACCTGGGCCTGTGTAAGGGTTGAAATTAGTCACTTGCAAGTCAGTCAAACAGTCAGCCAGGACTTGGATTACACTCTTAAGTTGTTGCCAAACCTCCATTGCACTGGGGTGGAAGGACTGTCTGTTGCTCTCCACTGACGGAGGCAAGCGCAGCCGATGGCCAGTTTTCTGCCCCAGAACACTGGTGTTGCTGCTAGAGATAGAGGGCTGGATGATGATTCATTTGTGTAGCTCCATATTGTGATATTGTAGATAATCACCAAAATATATGCATGATATTGCTGTTAAGAGATTAAAAAGATTTATCCAGAATACTGTTTTACTCTCCATGCTTCTATCTTCCATGTGTCAGGCAGCAAGCCAGAGTGTGAGGCTGCTGGGCAGACTGCAATGACAGGCTTCCACTCTTTGTGACAAGAGGGCCAGTGTGTCTGCCTCGGCCAGGCCCAAACAATGGCTTACTCAACAACAGCCAAGTAACTCAGTGACCTCAATCACTGACATGAATGGCTTCAGGCAGCCCATAACTGGTGACTTGGGGTTCAGTAGAGGATGACCATCATGTGCTCACTGATGTAATACAAGTGAAAAAATTGAATTAAAATGTTGCAATAATTAAATACTTCAAACATAATGAACAAACCTAACAAAACAAAGAAATATCATATATACACCTGTAGTGCTGACCCGCCTGATGGACGAGCCTCCCACAATTCACTCTGCAAGGGGGGTCCTACCTCTTTGGCTGATTGGTTAAGGAGTGGGTTTCCCATCTCGCTGGTCGCAGGTTCGATGTCTGGCGCCAGCAAAACCCTTTCCTGGCCTGAATTAATTTTGTGTGTGTTTCGTGACACGCAGAGGTCGTGTGGGTGTATAATGGAGTGGATATCAAGCAATACACTACTAGTATATACTCTTCAAAATTCTGACCCCAAGACTGAAGAATACTCAATGAAGGAAGGAATTTAACCCCTAAAAAACGTATGTAAAAGTTAAAACTAAATCTCTTGATAAACCATTCAAATAGTTTTACTTTTTACACTTGTATATCTATGCAGAAAATACATAAAAAGACTGCTACTGTTAAAACTTGTGATCCACTCACCAGCAGCAGCCACCTCTTTGCCATTCCCCCCTGGCTCGGAGTTTGTCATCGCTGGTGTCACCTGGAAGCAAAAAATATATATATCCTTAGGGGCTAATTTTGTGACGAGACATTGCTTTTATTCTAACCTAGTCCTCAATAAAGTACTTTCATAACTAAAAAAATATTAACAATTTTTCTTTTAATTGGTTAAAGCTCTTGATTTCAAATAACGTCTAAGCCAACTGACATGTAAAGAGCATCTAACATTTAAAGACTCCTTCAACTAAAAGAACAACTTACTATTCATAAATTGTGATAAAACAGCACAATACAATATAAACTTCACCAGTAAGTCTTCACTATTTGAAATGCTAGCAACAGCCAAAACAAACTTCCCTGATGACTCCACTGCCCTGCTCTCCCTAAACTACACTGGCAACAATAACAGGTTCTTTAACCCGTCTGCTGTGATTGGCACAGATTTGGCCTTCACTGGTAGCCTGGTAACATATAGTCCCAGGTCTTTCTCTGCCTCTGTGGTGGACAGTGGAGTGTTTCCCATGTGGTACTGGTATGTACATGTAAATTAGGAGAATGTTGTTGTATCCACATTTAACCCGGTAGCAGCAGGGATCATGTTTCTTATTGGTCCCTCTAAGCGAGAAAAATGAGAAAAAATCACCTCTCACACAAACCATTTCATAATATATATCAATGCATTTGCGATCAGTTTATGCATCATCTATTTTGGAGGGTTTATATCATATGGCACAAATTTGGCCCGTCGCTGCTACCGGGTTAAGTTAGAATCCTGTGAGCAAGTCCCATCACTAACCTCAGTCATGCAGGTAAACTAGAGTGCATTGTTTCAGCACATCATCCATTTTCTGTCAGCTTCCTAATTTATATTAAGGGGATAGACACTCAATGACTATCCTCCAACTGTCTCTATCAAATGTTTCTTCCTTAACCCGGTAGCTGCGGGGGTCATGTTTTTTAGGTTGGGTTAGGTTAGGTTAAAGGCCCCTCTAAGTAAAATAATGGGAAAGAATCATCACTCACGCAAACCATTTCATAATATATATCAACGCATGTGTGATCAGTTTATGCATCATCTATTTTGGGAGGTTTATATAATGGCAGAAATTTGGCCTATCACTGGTACACGGTAAAGCCACAAATTTGGCCCGTCGCTGCTACCGGGTTAACACCGAGAGCAGTTAGGACCTTCTCCACACATTTCCTCCACGTCCTCTTTGGGCAGCTTGGTGGTCTACCAGGCACCGCAACACTTGACACTCCATCAAGTGCCTCGCTCACATCTCCTCACATGTCTGCGTGTTTCTACTGAGGTTTTCAAATCTCTTTCATTACCCTGGAGTGGTCCACATGCTGGCCACTCAGCCACCACCTCCCGAAAACAACCTCACCTAACCTAACCTAACCTCACCTCATGACGAAAGGAAGACGCATGAATGAAGAATTGCTTTGCAGTCAAACTAGGCCCTCCCATGACAGAATGGAACTTTTGGCAACGCATAACAAGCTTGAATAAGGTCATGTCAGGCATTATATTTGTAAAGATATTGTTTACGGGAGGGCTGGGATTTTTCAGTCATCGCCGAGTGGCCCAAGACTACCCACATGCTGTCCTGGAGACCACCTATCAACCTGGACTGTGGATTCTCTCTCCTAAAAGGGGATCAAAGAAGCTACAGGGAACAGCATGAGCCAATTAGGCGAGATGGCACCACTAGAAACACTTGCCTGTACCATAATAGGCTGGGGCCAACCATCAGGACCCACCAAGAACATGCCAAACAGGAAGGTATTCCCTATACCTTTTGGTAAATGTCCGGAGAGTTGCCCATCTCACTGCGGTACTTCTCACCCTAATCATGGGTTAGATCTCATAATTCTATGTATTTTGAACCCCATATATATGCCTCGCAAATTAATAGAATCGCTGCTAGCGATTTTTGAAAAATTAGTGTTTTGGTAATTATTGAAAATCACTACGCGCCTCCGAAATACGATATTACGCCTCCGTATTATACTTAAGGGGCGAAATACATGTCCCTTAACCATAATATGAAGGCGGAAAAACTTAAAAGTAAAGAAAAAGTGGTAATGCTAGTGAAAAGTTATATACATACCATTGATGATTGTCGCCATTTTGTCGGCCCTAGTTTGCATGACATACGATATTGAGAACACAAATAGAGGCCAATATATCGCAAACACGCAGAAACTCACCGCGCAAGTTTTCTCGTGAATAGAACTTGGAAATAAAGTACCAATAAAAAGGTTTGGCATCCACTTCCATTACAAGCGTCCAACTGAAGGAAATTTGAGAGGCGAGCTTTTTCTTACGACCCAGACGAACCATCGCAAATCGCTTCGGATGCCCTGAGTCGAACCCCAAGTCAGATATCACACATAATCTTCAATCTTTTTTACCATTATACGACGTTACTCTTCATCTCCGACGGGTAAAAGGGTTAAAAGATACTGTTGAATTCCAGGAGCTAGATAATGCCTTTCTATCCAGCTTACAGACAAACACGGCAGCGAACTAAAACAGCAAACACAGGATTGTTCATCTCAAGGTAAATTTTGTATATGAAGATTCAAGATAACCGGAGCAAAATGTAGGCGAGGCAGCTATACGGTAGGCCTTTCAATCCTGCGGGGACATCGATACACATATTTGACAAGGCTTTCACAGGAGTTGTGGGCGTTTCAAGTAGTAGATTTATGACCCGGGTGGTAGTTTGACCCTTCTTCTGTACCGTGAACCAAAGGAAACACTCATTAGAACCCGACTGACCCCCTCTTTAACCTTTAGAAATTGTTAATGTGAGAAGCGAAAGTTTCTTATAATACCAATCGTAGTACGGGTCGTATTTTAAGACATTTCGCCGCCCAAGAACACCTATTTAATTGACAAGGCTTTCGTAGGAGTTGTGGGCATTTCTTTAGTAGTAGTTTTATGACCCTGGTGGTAGTTTGACCCTTCTGTACCCTGAGCCTAAAAAACACTCATTAGAACCTGACTGATATCCTCCTTTGACCTTTAGAAATATTATAGCTGATGTGATGAGAAGGGAAAATGTCTTGTAATACTTCCTCCTTTGTTGTTTTACTTGCAACAATAAACAATCAATCAATCAATCCAGCCAAAGTTTTACGTTCAAGTAATTCATATCTGGTAGAAAAAGCCTTGAGCTACCAGACACCGCTTAGAACTCAATGGGGTGATTCATTAGTGCAGTGTCTGTCTCCTTGGTGAACCAACTTAGAACATCCAGTGCCTCTCAGATCGAGTTAATGTAAGTAATCTTCCGCCCTCCCAAGCCTGTATCAACCCCTCGCCTCCCCAAGCCACCCCTTCCCAGCTTCTGCCAAGTCAGCGACACACTGCGTAGATAAAAAAGTAACAGAACAACAGCCACAGACGTGCTCGGAATCAGTGTTGAGGACCCTACCCGCGGCCTGCCTCGATCACTGCACTGGTACTGAGGAATGATAGACGTGAGTGGTGAATTGGTGATGCTCGGAGGGAGGGAGAGGAGAGTGCTTGGCCAGCCTCCTAGCTCTTGCCAAGGAGCCGTAGTGGAGGAGGAGGGATCAGTGTGCAATGTGTATATTTATCAGTCCTTGTGAAGACGTAAGTGCATGGTGATCAGGCGCTTGCCACCCATTCCTTAAAACTGTAGTGATGCCATTTTTCAGTCACAAAACCAGTCTGTAAAATTGTTTGTCAAGGGTCGTCCTAAATACGTGTAGAGTACGTGACGTAGGGTCCCTCCACTACCAGCTGCCAGCGGCTGTCAAGTGTCAAGTCAAGGCAGGCTAGAGAAATAGTAGGTTTGCCACCCGTCCCCTTAAGTGGTGATGGTCCAAGAAAGAGGAGTGCATGGGCAGCCTCTTGTTATGTGGTTGCAGTGGAGAAGGAAGTCGTGTGTGTGTGTGTGTGTGTGTGCATGTCCGTGTCTGTCCTAGTGAAGTTCTCCAGTGTTGCCAGATGGTGCAGAGGAAATTTCAGTAGATTATTGCGAGAAAATTCAGTAGGTAGGTAAAAATTCGGCAGACGCACTTTAATATATATGTAGTGGTTCTTGCGATATATGTTATGTAGATAAAATTAAGTAAAAAAGCATTATATCAATATTTTTTTATAACTGGTGAAAATTTGGAAAAGCAATATTCAAATTATTCATGAGATTGATAAGTTATTTCTGAGATTCATCAAAATTTCAGTACATCTCCAGATATTTCGGTAGATCTGGCAACACAGAAGTTCTCTCTCCGAGTCTCCGGGGAAGCCCTAACGCAATGTAGCAACTCTCTTTGCGGTGAGCCTCGTGCATTGTGATCAACGCTACCAGATTATCGTACGCACAACATTGTATTTTCCGGTTTCTGGCCCATAAATATTGCAAAAAAAGAGCGTCAATAATTGCCGATTTAACAATAATTATAAATGCATATCGTTATCTTTGTGGGGTGCGATAGTTTTTGGTCAGAAATCGGCAAAAACAATACGCCAAGTACGACAATCTGGTAACGTTGAATTTGTGATGGGAGCGACCGCGAACTTCATACATTCCCCAAGACCGATCAATCATTTCATGTTCATCCGTAGTAGACAACAACTGATGGATGGATTTTTTTAAGCAGGGTTGGGAAAGAGGGGATTAGCATGTCAACATTGCGCCATATTTGATTATCCAATCTTATAAAGCAAATGGCTGATAACTTAGAGCATGTAGATTTTAATTTTTATTAGTGAAATCGCGTTTTCCTGGGATACCAAGCCGTACGCATTATCCTAAATAACATTAATAACACTAAATGATAGACTTAATCATGTGAGCAGTTCCTGGAAGCGTGAGGGGTTTATCATCGTTTATGTGAAAAAAATACACACACACACACACACACACACACACACACACACACACACACACACACAAACACACACACGTACACTATCGGTCATAAAATTTCCCACAAAAATATAGTTGCAACACAAAGCTCCATAATCTGTTAACCTGATCCAAACTTATCCCGAAGATATTTAACAGACATTTTTTTTAATTGTTCCGAGGACATACTTATCATACTCGTTAAAATTTATGCCGTTCCCGTGGTTTCCAGGAATAAAACAATGCAAGAGTGGCTTATTTTAAAAAGTTTCTGAAAGCATATATATCAAGATTCCTCCTCCCCATTTTACGTGTCATGTGACAAATCAAGTCATTCCAAAATCCTCGTTTCTCAGAAAAAATCCATATCAAGAACATCTTATCTAGTGTTTATTCACTATCAGATGATTGCGTGTATACATCTATAGCTCGTATCTATCACTGTTGTGGTTCCAAGATACCGATAAGACCAGAGATTTCAACATTCACCTGTACGCTACAAGTAAAAGACCCGACACGCTCCGGGCGGGACCCCACCCACCTGTGTGTCAGTTTTGCTCCCACCCTCGCGGACGCACCAGCCAAGACGCTCCACACAGGCAACGTAAGCTTAGTGCAGGTGCAAATATATAGTAGTAACAGCAGTAGTAGTATAGAACTGTATTTCAGTCAGAGGTGAGACCGCGTCAGAGAAGCCCCGTCTGCATAATTTAATTTGGTGGCGAGCAAGGGGTAGGATAGCTATCATGGAGCAAACACACACACACACACACACACACACACACACACACACACACACACACAAAGAAATATAGCTTCCCGCAAAGAAATATAGAGGTTTGGAACAGACTAAGTGAGGATGTAGTATCAGCGAGAAGTGTGCAAAGCTTTAAGGAAAAGTTGGATAAATGTAGATACGGAGACGGGACCACACGAGCGTAAAGCCCTGTAGGTAAATACACACACACACACACACACACACACACACACACACACATCTCTCTCTCTCTCTCTCTCTCTCTCTCTCTCTCTCTCTCTCTCTCTCTCTCTCTCTCTCTCTCTCTCTCTCTCTCAAGTAAACCAATGGATCGCGAATTGGTTGAGCAACAGACAACAAAGAGTAGTGATTGACGGATTTAACTCAGAGTGGGCGCCTGTCACTAGTGGCGTCCCTCAGGGCTCGGTCCTTGGCCCAGTGCTCTTCATTATTTACATCAACGACGTGGATGTTGGACTCAATAACCGCATTAGTAAATTTGCAGACGACACAAAGATTGGTAACTCGGTTCTCACTGACGAAGACAGGCAAAGCCTCCAAGAGGATTTGCACAAAATTTCAGCTTGGTCGGATAGATGGGAGATGCCCTTTAACGTAGACAAGTGCCAGGTCCTTCAAGTTGGAACGAGGAATAAGAAGTTCGAATACGAAATGCGCGGCGTTAAACTCAAAAGCGTTCAATGCGTCAAAGACTTGGGGGTCAAAATCGCGTCAAACCTCAAATTCTCACAGCAATGCATCGATGCAGCAAATAAAGCGAACAGAATGTTGGGCTTCATTAAAAGAAACTTTGTATTCAAGAATAAAGATGTAATACTCCCGCTCTACAACAGTTTAGTCAGACCCACTTGGAATATGCGGTACAGTTTGGTCCCCCCACCATGCAAAGGATATTGCTAAATTAGAAGGTGTTCAGCGTCGGGCAACGAAATGATCCCTTCCTTGCGCAACAAATCCTACGAAGAAAGGCTTTCTATCCTTAACATGTTCTCTCTTGAAACGTCGCCTCCGAGGAAAATTGATCGAATGTTTTAAAATACTTAATGGTTTCACGAATGTAGACAGATCAACATTGTTTATGATCGATGACAGTCTGCGCACGAGGAACAATGGCGTAAAACTCAGATGTAGACAAGTAAATTCAGATTGCACCAAATTTTTCTTCACCAACGTTGTAGTGCGAGAATGGAATAAGCTTCCACCTTCAGTGGTCCAGTGTAACACGATTGACTCCTTCAAAAATAAGCTCGACCGTCACTTCCTTCAACTTAATATCAACTAGAGCAGAAATGCAACGTTTTGGAGTCTTCTGATTAATGTAAAATCACTTAGGTTTAAGGACAGACCACCAAGTCTGGACCATGGGGTCTGTGTGGTCTGATTTTCTATGTAAATCTATGTAAATCTCTCTCTCTCTCTCTCTCTCTCTCTCTCTCTCTCTCTCTCTCTCTCTCTCTCTCTCTCTCTCTCTCTCTCTCTCTCTCTCTTTCTGTACCTCTTGTGTGAAGGAGCTCCACATTCCATTGTCATTCATCCTCGTCTTACAAAACGATGAAACGTTCAGAAAGTAATATAGATAGATAGATAGATAGATAAATAGACATAGATACAGGGTGGTTAAAAAGTGTAACGATTTCAAGCGTCCGTCATTTCTTTACATTTTCGCCTAGGCCTACCCTCTTTATTTTCAGATTATGGTGATTGTATGATGTCAGTTTACGACTGCAGTGGTTTTGACCCCGGAACTAAAAGTTAAAATCATCAAATTCTGGTATGCGGAAAAATCATATGTCCGGGTCCGCCGTTGATTCTGCCAGGAGTTTAATGTCCACACACGTGATGCACCTAAAAACACTATCATGCTGATGGTTGTCAAACACCTTGAAAGCAAAGGCACCGTTCACAGCACAAACAAGGGCAGCAGTGGACGTCCAGCATCAGTTACAAAGAACCAAGCCAACCTCGATGCCATCCTTAACTCAGCCTTCAGAGGTCAAAAAAAGTCCCACCGCCACCGCTCCCGAGAGTTAGAAATCTCCCCCTTAAGTGTGTTACGCATCATGAAAAGAAACTGAAGCTATTCCCTTACACTATGTGAGGCATAAACTTCCTTTTTCGTGATTTGTAACACTCTTGAGGGGGAGATTTCTAACTCTCGGGAGCGGAGGCGGTGGGACTTTCTGTGACTTCTGACGACTGAGTTACGGATGGTATCAACGTTATCTTTGTAACTGATGCTGGACGTCCACTGTTGCCTTTGCGTATGCTGTGAACAGCACCTTTGCTTCCAAGGTGCTTGACAACCCTCAGCATGATATTGGTTTTCGGTGCATCACGTGTGTGGACAATAAACTCCTGGCAGAATCAAGCCGGACATATGATTTTTCCTCATACCAGAATTTGATGATTTTAACTTTTAGTTCTGGGGTCAAAACCATTGCAGTCGTAAACTGACATCATCCCATCACCATAATCTGAAAATACAAAGAGGGTAGGCGAAAATGTAAAGAAAAACGGTGCGCCGCAGCTGCCTGTTTTTCAGCTCCCCGTCCACCGCCTCTTTGTGGCCCTTTCTTCCTAGCTGATTGTTTACCCTTCCTTGTTGGTATGCGCTTATTTTTTATAAGTCAAACAAACAAAAAATGGAATGACAAATTGACATTTCCAATAAGCTCATGATTTATGTTCCGCATCATTGCAGAAAGACCTGCTGTTGTTTTTCCTCTTCCTATCGATTCACGTCGTAGTATAGCGCAAGGACCTTGATCTTGCCTACGGAGTGGCTCCGCCCCTTCAAGCCCCTTTAGGATCACCAAAAGATAGGCGAACACCTACATGTGTAACCTAACTGGGGAGGCTCCGACCCCTGTCTTTTCACATTTCGTCACATAAGGCATATTATGGTTATTCATCATTTGCACAACAAATGAGTCCTCGAAACACCCAGATAATCTTAAAAAATATCAAATGAAAGAAAAATCAATCAGGAAGCGGCAATAGAAGAAAGGAATACCTCGAGGTTCTCACGCAACGTGTTTATTGCAGCTCATCGTCTGCATTACCCTCTTCATCATGCTGTCGTGGGTCAAGGAAGTGCTGGCCCACGTGAACCAAAGAGAGAAGAGTCGCTCAAACGGCAGTGTGGTCAGCACGATCAGCGGCAGCGGGGAGGAGCCGGAGTGTGCGGAAGATTGCCTGCACTTACTTGTGGAGGAATTTCATAAAACAAACAACGATGATCACACCCGTCACTTGATGCTCCCAACACCGCCTCCATCGACATCACCATCAGCGCCGCCGTCAAGCCATCACTCCCCTTCACCACCACCTCCCTTATCCACCCGCCTCTCAGGTGCCCCAGCCTTGCGGCCACCTCACGTGTACCCAGCGCTGCCACCATGCAGCCCGCCAAGGCCTTGCAGCCCGCCACCCACACCCTCCAACACTCGGCCGACGCCACCCTCAAGCATGCCCTCCCTGAGTCTGCTAGGGTCACCTACCTCACGGAATACCATTGCCAATGCGCTATCAATCCCCGAACCTGAAATGCCTTTGGGTAGCCAGCAGAGCCCGCCAGTGTCTGGTGAGGACTCTAGTGTTGGGCAAGAGAACCAGAGCGAGGACGCCCTGCAGGCAGCTGCAGGCGACTTGTTGGGTCCTACAGTCGAAGAGACTTCATATCCGTCCTGCTTCCTGACAGCCGCGCTCACGAGTGCCATTGGTCAATTGGTCACGGTGCTTGACGAGAAATATGTGCTAGTCAGGGCAATGGGAAAGGTGCTGATGGTGTCCTTGAATGCTGGTTCTTGCAATATCCCGCTCTGCAGGCTGGTCTGGCGAGCGGGCCAGCCGGTGCCTCTCATCGAACTTCCGGACTCTACTTTCGTCGAGGTAGACGCCGTTGTGTGCCCTGAGAGCAAGAAGCTGCACGCAGCGGTGATTTGGCAAGACACTAAGCCCAAGAGATGCCTACAGCTGCTCGACGACACTTACTTGTTCTTGGACAGCCGAAACGTCACATGCTGGCCAAGTTTCGAGGACATACTCGCCAAGAAACTAACCGTTCTAGGGTTTGACGGAACCATCGTTACAGCAGAAGTTTGTGATGCCGTTGTCTTCATAGGACAGGCAAAGGCCACGCTGGTCGAGCTGCTGCAGCATAATCTCGAACAGTGTAACGCCACGGTGTACAAAGTGTTGGAGGGGACGGGCGGCGGGCGGGTCCTGTATGTGTGCACGTGTGTGTGGGTGGGACAAAAACCACCCACAAGCAGCCTGCCGATGGTGATAAACAGGCAGACGCTGTATACCAAAGAATATCACGGCTTTTACACTAAGACCAAGAAAAAAGTCACCCTTTGTCTTGACGTGGACGCTAGCCTTTGTGTCTCGGATGGCACAGCAACCCTTCAGGTGGATCTGGACGGGTCCCGGAGGTCCCTGAAGGCCACTTATCCACTGGGCCTGGAGCCTGGCTGCCAGGAAGCGGGCGAGACTACGAGAGTCAGTGTCCACGTCAGCAAGGGGAATCCGGTGGCGTTCTCTGCAGTTATGATTAAGCCTCCTGACTCGACAGCTCTTGGTTCGATCTTGAATGAGATGCCGCCGTGGGATCTTTCAAAAGCAGCACTTCACTGTCCTTCAGGCTCCAAAGACAGACCAATGAAGGTCTGCAAAAGCGCTTCAGCTGGGAATAATGCCGAGGACCAGCAGGTTAGGGTTTCATCCTCTCTAAAGGCCAGTGCTCCGGTGGCACAGAAGGCTAGTGTCCCAGCTGCACAAAACACCCCTAATACAAATGCACAAAACACCACTAATACAGCTGCACAAAACACCACTAATACAGCTGCACAAAACACCACTAATACAGCTGCACAAAACACCACTAATACAGCTGCACAAAACACCACTAATACAGCTGCACAAAACACCCCTAATACAGCTGCACAAAACACCACTAATACAGCTGCACAAAACACCACTAATACAGCTGCACAAAACACCACTAATACAGCTGCACAAAACACCCCTAATACAGCTGCACAAAACACCACTAATACAGCTGCACAAAACACCCCTAATACAGCTGCACAAAACACCACTAATACAGCTGCACAAAACACCCCTAATACAGCTGCACAAAACACCACTAATACAGCTGCACAAAACACCACTAATACAGCTGCACAAAACACCCCTAATACAGCTGCACAAAACACCACTAATACAGCTGCACAAAACACCACTAATACAGCTGCAAAACACCACTAATACAGCTGCACAAAACACCACTAATACAGCTGCACAAAACACCCCTAATACAGCTGCAAAACACCCTAATACAGCTGCAAAACACCACTAATACAGCTGCACAAAACACCACTAATACAGCTGCACAAAACACCACTAATACAGCTGCACAAAACACCACTAATACAGCTGCACAAAACACCACTAATACAGCTGCACAAAACACCCCTAATACAGCTGCACAAAACACCACTAATACAGCTGCACAAAACACCACTAATACAGCTGCACAAAACACCACTAATACAGCTGCACAAAACACCACTAATACAGCTGCACAAAACACCACTAATACAGCTGCACAAAACACCACTAACACAGCTGCACAAAACACCCCTAATACAGCTGCACAAAACACCACTAATACAGCTGCACAAAACACCACTAATACAGCTGCTCAAAAGGGTAGCGTTCCATCAACACAAAAGACCTCTGGTACAGCTGCACAAAAGACGTCTGGTAAAGCTGCAAAAACAAACAAAAAGAGCGCCAGCCTCAGTCAGCTGTCAGACACAGGGCAGCAGTGGGGTTACTTGTCGTGCCGCGTGTTGGCGGCAGACTCTTGCGTGGCGGTGGTCACGGCGGCCGGAAGAAAAATCACTGTGGCCAAAGGAGACCTTTTTGTCAACAATGCCCCGCTCCCAGTGAAAGATAATGTCGCTTCAATACTGAAAGAGGTAAAAAATATAAACGTAATATACACGCAATCTCAAGAAGTGCACGAAGTCCACGGGCACTCGGTGGATCTTGTGACACTGGCGGCCTGGGTTGGGAAGAAACCGAGCTTCATCAACAACATCGTTGAGCAGCGGCTATCAGCACTGAAGAAAGTGGCGGTCCCCGAAGTGACTCAGACTCCACCCGCAACCCCCAAAGTGACCCAGACCCCACCCGCAACCCCCAAAGTAACCCAGACCCCACCCGCAACCCCCAAAATGACTCAGACCCCACCCGCAACCCCCAAAGTGACTCAGACCCCACCCGCAACCCCCAAAATGACCCAGACCCCACCCGCAACCCCCGAAGTGACCCAGACCCCACCCGCAACCCCCAAAGTGACTCAGACCCCACCCGCAACCCCCAAAATGAGCCAGACCCCACCCACTAACCTTAAAAAGACCCCGACCCCACCCGCTACCCCAAAAGGAACCCCAGTCTCTCCCGCTCCCCTTCCTGTCGGGGAAACTACAGTGGATGCTACGTGCATGATGATGAAAATTTCCCAGGACACCGTGACCCTCGTAGTTCGAAGCAGGTTCCTGCCTGGGAAGTGTGGAACGGTCTACGCCCGCCTCTGTGATATATACGACAACGGGACTCCGTTGACGCAGACCGAGGCGGAGAAGGTAAGAGGCAAAGTGTGGCACTGTCAACTGGAAATCAAGAATAATGGGAAGCAGCTGATGGTCCCTTTGGCCTGGCGTGGATTGAAGCCAGTGAACGACGCCTCGTCTAGAAGCACAGCGAGCCAGCAGCCCCGCCAGGCTCTCAGCACCGGCGACCTGACCGGCTCGTCGTCTCGCCCATCGGGAACCGCCGCCTTCGTCCCCCAAACACCTCCCTCGTCGCCTCCAAAGGTAAGGCATACTTGACTGTAATTGTTGCTTGGCAGCCATAGTTTGCGGCCACGACTTCTATGGTTCGTAACGCAAAATAGTTTGGATCAACGTGGCTAGACCTTTAGACCGGTTGAGACTACTCCGACTTGCTGTGCGTTGCTACAGAAGCAGCGTTATCAGTGACGTCACTTCGTTTTTGTACACTGTAAGCTTGGGTTCATGTGTGCCGGCCGACGTGGGCCAAGGATTTTTTTTTTTTTTACAACAAAGGGGACAGCTCAAGGGCATAAAAAAAGGAAGCAATAATAAAAAAAAAGCCCGCTACTCGATGCTCCTAAAAAGAATCCAAGGAGGTGGCCGAAAGAGGGGTCAATTTCGTGAGGAGAGTTGCCCTGATACCCTCCTCTTGAAAGAGTTCAAGTCGTAGGCAGGAGGAAATACAGATGAAGGAAGATTGTTCCAGAGTTTACCAGCGTGAGGGATGAAAGAGTGAAGATGCTGGTTAACTCTTGCATAAGGGGTTTGGACAGTAAAGGGATGAGCATGAGAAGAAAGTCGTGTGCAGCGGGGCCGCGGGTGGGGGGGAGGATATATGTGTGTTCCGGGAGATCTCAGCTGCTTAACGTCACCATCACTCAAAGGAAATAGACATAATCGCATCCGCCTTTTATTTGGGGGTGGGTGGGGGGAGGGGATAGGAGAAGAAGAGGAGCACCATATTGCCTTGTATAATATTTCTCAGGACTGTCTTAACCACATAACAAAATAAAATAAAGTAAATTAACATCTACTCACCCACGTGCTTCCTCCCCCCTCTCTCTCTCTCTCTCTCTCTCTCTCTCTCTCTCTCTCTCCGCGGCAGGTGCTGAGGGGTGAGGTGGCGGAGGTCCTGGCGAAGGGAGGGCTCCTGAAGGGGAACGATGGCTGTGTCTACCTCTTCCCCCTCGATGTCTGCTTCCTCTTCGGCGTGTGTCTCCACCAGGTCGAGCCGAGTGAGGTGCTGCGCGTTGGTAAGAGAGGAGGTTTGGGTTTGTGGATGTCGGATCTTAACATTTATCTCAGTTATTAATTCTTACTTTCACACCCACACGAAAGACGTTGTGTATCTCTCTCTATCTCTATATCTGTATGTCTGATAAAGCCGAGTGATAGACATGTTGGTAAGAAGTGTTGTTGAGGCCTCTGGATGCCTGATTTTTCTATTTATCTAGTTATTGATTCGTATTACCACACTAAACTTGTGACTAAAGACGCTGTGTATATCTATCTATCTCTCTATCTATCTACGTGTCTGATAAAGCCGAGTGAGGTGATAGACATAGGTAAGAAGGGTTGTTGAAGCCTCTGGATGTCTTATTTTTCTGTTTGTCTCAGTTATTGATTCCTATCACCACACTAAAGACGCTATGTATCTCTATCTCTATATCTATCTATCTATGTATCTGATAAAACCGAGTCAGACACTATAGACGTCGATAAGCGATGTTGAAGCTTGTGAATATCTTACTTTTCCATTTATCTAGTTATATATTCTTATTATCACATAAAAAGACACTATCGCTATCCGTGTATGTAATCATGAACATGTGTGTGACGTACCCTCAAGGCATGACGGTGGAGTTCGAGGTTTCGGAAGGGAGGCGCAGAAGGAGAAGCAACGAGGTAGTGGCGGCGGCAGTTCAGCGGGTGTGGGTAGAGGGGGAAGACGCGTCCCTCGCCTTCCCGCCCACTGACTCCATGATTGAGTCCTGGTGTAGCGACAACGGCGTCTCCTCGGCCACGCTGGATGCTCTGGTGAGTTCTCCTTCTCGGGCGGGGCAGTGCTGAGATGGTGGCTATTTTATCGTACTCAGAGCCGCGGAATTACCGGTGTCTGCCCCATAACTGTAGACAGGAAACACTAATAATGAACCATTCAAACGATATCCATACATGAAGGCAGTTATTTGTGTGATGAAAGCAGTTTTGGGGTCGGAAATCGGCAAACAAGAGGCAGAGTACGACAGTCTGGCAATGTCGATCACCGCACCTCACGTTCCTGAACCTGTGAACGAGTATAAGCCAACTTTAATTTGCCTGTAGTAGTAGTAGTAGTAGTAGTAGTAGTAGTAGTAGCTTCTGATTTGGTTATTATTTTTTAAAAACTTAAGTAGTAGTTGCAGCAGTAGTAATAATAGTTGAAGTAGTAGCAGTAGTTAGTTAGTTAGTGGTAGTAGTATTGTAGTAGTAGTTAATAATGTGGTTATTGGTCTTAATACATAGGTAATCGTAGTAGTAGCAGTAGTTAGATAGTTAGTTAGTAGTAGTAGTAGTAGTAGTTGTAGTTGTAATAGTAGTAGTAGTAATAGTAGTAGTAGTAGTAGTTATTGCTATTACCGCTTAAAAAGAGCAAGCACACCTCACCTGTGACCGCCGTCCCTGCGTTCCGTCGTTCCAGAAGCAGGAGGCTGAGCTGCTGTCCCCGAGTCTGTTCCCCACCGCCCTCAAGATGGAGGCGACCACCACCGTCACCATCACCAGTTAGGGGCGCCCAGGTGAGAGAGAGAGAGAGAGAGAGAGAGAGAGAGAGAGAGAGAGAGAGAGATTTACAAGATTTACATAGAAAATCAGACCACACAGACCCCATGGTCCAGACTAGGTGGCCTGTCCTTAAACCGAAGTGATTCTACATTAATCAGATGACTCAAAAACGTTGCATTTCTACTCTAGTTAATATTAAGTTCAAGGAAGTGAAGAGAGAGAGAGAGAGAGAGAGAGAGAGAGAGAGAGCATTACACTCCCGCTAACTGTACTACCTCCTCGATCACGTAATGCTTCGTCAGGGGCGGGGTTGCCACACACCACATTACCCTCACCACCATTATCCGCATATCCAGTAATAATTGTGTAACTACTTCATTGTGGAGAGACTTAAATGCAGCTTCTAAACTTGCACACAAAAAACATGAATGCATGCCTTCCTTCGTGAGGCTGAGGTGAGGATCCGCTGTCTTGCGAGTGTTGGAGGGCTGCCTGCGGTGATACATGACGGTGGGAAGGAGGCGGTAAGGCTGCGGTGTGCTGAGCGGAGATGGCCAGCAGGAGGCGTGTCGGGCAGGGGTGCGTCCTCGGGGTTCTCCTTCCCCTCGTGGTGTGCGGTGCCCTGTGGCTGCGGGCTAGCCGGTGTACGTGATCCCTCCGTGCTGGTGGTGTCGGTCTCGATGTGTGTACTGTTATCATGTTATGTTATGCATTTGAGTGATGTGGTGGCCGTGGAGTCAACGGAAGCTCATTCAATTCTTCCTTGCTAGCGCCAACACGGTACTATCAGTGTTCTTTGTCTCCTTCCAGATGCAGTCGACTGTGCACATGCAGCCCCGCGTGTATTCCGTCCACCAGAGTAATCCAGTAGGCGAGAAGACCGTCGAGGAGAAGGGGCTGGAGGTGGTGGTGGTGGTGGCGGCCAGCCCCTTGCCCTGCAGTGGCTCGACGCTCCTCGCCCAGATCCTCGCCTCCGCCAGCCACTCGGTGCTGTTCTTCGAGCCGCTCTTCCAGTACCCCAAGGTGCCTTAGTTCCATAACGGCTCCTGCGTCCTAAGGTTCTTCAAGAGCCTCTTCGAGTGTGCATTCGACGACATGTTTGATGCCTGGTTGAAGTGGAAGAGGATGTTTGTTGAGTATTACCATCGCTCCGTGGCCCGGTTGCTTCCAGTGGCCCAGGGAGGGGAGCAGCATGTGCAGGCGTCAGCTGGACCTGAGGGCGCTGTGTCGCGGTGCACGCGTCAAGGTGGTGAAGGTGATCCGGGCACGGCTGGCCTGGCTGGCGGCGCTGCTCGACACGTCCCGTGTCAAAATTATTCATCTGACACGCGACCCGCGCGGCGCCTTGGCCTCCATCAGCAGGATGGGCTGGAACGCCAGCCCTTCCCGACGATGCGCTGACCTCAACGCCGACCTTGACACCTACGCTGCCCTTCGCGCTAGCCACCCCGGGAGGGTCATCCAAGTTAGTCTGGAGGAACTTTCTTCAAATCCCGCCGAGGCTACGCAGACAATATTCCATTTCCTCTCTGGTAGTTCAGTGTTGGGAGAATCAACTCAATTATTCCTGTCGGAACACACCAATGCGTCCCACGCCTGGCCCAACGAGGGCAACATGGACACCCACCGGAACAGTGCGCGGGAGGCGGAGGCGTGGCGGGGCAGGGTGCCGACGCGCCTGCTCCGCGCCCTGGAGCGAGAGCCGCGGTGCCGCGCGGCCATCGCCAGGCTGGGCCGCGCCCCCCACTCACTGGAACACACGAGGTACTCGACTGTGAGTCTCCAGAGGGGATGACGACGAGGGTGCTAAATGTCCAGTGACGTTACTTGTGATATTATGATAATTCTCTCTCTCTCTCTCTCTCTCTCTCTCTCTCTCTCTCTCTCTCTCTCTCTCTCTCTCTCTCTCTCTCTCTCTCTCTCTCTAGTGTGTGTGTGTGTGTGTGTGTGTGTCAGCCTAAAAAATACAAATACATATTCATAGGCTACAGTTTGTGTGTTATGAAGATATACTCAAGACTGCCATAAGGGCAATTTTTACTAAGAAAAAGGGTTTTTTTAATACAAGAATGGATGAACAACTTTTCATATTTTATTCCTTTTAAAAGCACCTTTGTTTTAGTACATGAGGCATGTGTTTGATTCTTTATTTTTTCTTCTCGCGATTAGTTCTCTGTTGCTTTAGATTTGAATGCCTTGAAGAAAGAAAAAATCATGCATGGCTTTATCCCGAAATAACTGTGATATTTACATATTCTCCAAGTAAATGGTGACAGTTATCTCGATTCCAATTATAGTTATTCTTCAAAGATCATATAACATTCTACATAAAAAGATATTTTGTCAAATGTTATTATTGTCAAGTACATATATTTTTCATAGGTACTTTGTCATAGTTTTGTAATGAGGTAAGTATTCTGGATTTTTGGTTTAAATAGAAAAATAAAAAGGAAATGCAAAACTTAATCGAGAAAGCAAAGCCTGCCCGTTAGAGAAATAAACTTTGATTTTTCTTTTTCTTAGCGGCTGCAGTAAAACCATTTTTATATCATTTTCACCCTAGACAATCTCTTGTTTGACTTCGACTTTCTGAACTTAAATATGAACACATAACACTACATAAGGAGTTTTTAAAGTCCTTGGTATTGGTTTGGAGGCTTACTAACCCATCATGGCGAACTGTGAAAGGCATGTATAGGCTAATACCAGAACAGGGAATAAGCAATTACCCTTCCATGGGCCAGATTCATCAAACCACTTTCGAGACCTGTTGTTGGTAAGTCTTCT
Organism: Eriocheir sinensis; assembly: GCF_024679095.1. Taxonomy (NCBI): domain Eukaryota; kingdom Metazoa; phylum Arthropoda; class Malacostraca; order Decapoda; family Varunidae; genus Eriocheir; species Eriocheir sinensis. The sequence continues at coordinate 4,627,829 of NC_066576.1, read as the reverse complement.
GGTAACTCCATCATCTAGGAACGCTCTTGATCTTAAGGCGAACCATTAGCAATGAAAGAAGTGTCGACCAGCCTTCATTCACTGTCATTCATTATCTCTGTGTGGGTGAATATGACTGATTGTTTGATAGTTTAATGTTAACAGTTTGCCGAGTGATATGGATATTATACGTTTAATTCCTTCTTTATTGCAAATCACATTATAATCAGTTCATCTAAGTAGTACCTCTGAATATATTTGTTACATGGCATTAACAGATCTACCTATACGTGCATAAACCCTCATTATTATAAAGTTGTCTTGATCTGGACCATGATGATCAAGGAGACTATAGTACTAATATAGTCTCCTTGGTGACGATATTGGCGCCTCGTCCAGTACACAAGCCGGTTTTAAAGAGACGTTCAAAAAGGTTACCGTGTGAGGAAGAGAACACGGCCTAACCAGCCCCCTAAAACACCCTGAAGAAGAAAATCTCAGTGAAGACCGGAGAAAAGGATAGGAAAAGCGGCGAGGTGCTGAGAAAAAGGAAAGAGAAAGAGAACAGCAAGAGCGGAGAACTCAAACTCCGGAGCCGTTGTAAAGGCTGGCAGGCAGGCAGGCTGGCAGGCTCCCCCACGCTGAGTGACCGTGTGTGTGGCGGCCCTGCTACTCTGCTGCTCTCACCACACCGAGAAGAAGACACCACAGCGCTGCTGCCGCCGTGCCCGTTCCCGTGCCCAGCAGCACACACACACACACACACACACCGCGGCGGGGAACAGTGGTAAGAGGACGGGCAGGGGCCCACGTCTGCCCTGCCCCTTACCCTCGTCTGGGCTAATGGTGAAGGGGCAGCCCCTGGCTAGTGGTGAAGGGGCAGCCACTGGCTAATGGTGAAGGGGCAGCCACTGGCTAATGGTGAAGGGGCAGCCACTGGCTAATGGTGAAGGGGCAGCCACTGGCTAATGGTGAAGGGGCAGCCACTGGCTAATGGTGAAGGGGCAGCCACTGGCTAATGGTGAAGGGGCAGCCACTGGCTAATGGTGAAGGGGCAGCCCCTGGTGGTTTGCAAGGGGGCACATATCACACATGCTATATAGAGGACGTAACAGTCAAATAACGTGGAAAAGAATTGTTTTGTGCAAAATATTGACTAGGTAACGAGTTTTTTTCCATAAACCAATAAAAAGCTAGGTAAAGATTCATATTAGGTCCGTGCCAGTATCTCATAATCTACTTTATGAAACATCAGTATCTCTTCATATATCTTTTCTACAAACCTTCAACAGTCATGGAAACGCTTTGAAAATCCAATTCAAGGACTTTTTTTTTACTCTTGAAAACAGGGGATAATGTTTACGAAAGCGCGTCACCTCCTCTGCTGGCCGCGGCGACACTGCAGCCGCCGCAGCCGCAAAATAGCTCGCAGAGGGCTTAGGGTCGGGGAACATATTTAAACTACTCCAACCGAACTTTACGACCTACTAACGGGGGGGCTGCGCCCCCCTCGACCCCCCTCATGTATATGTGACTTATTTCAGCGAGGAGGTATTTCTCGCAACACCCGCTGCAGCGTCGCCACGGCCAGTAGAGGTGATATACTTTCGTAAACATTATCCCATATTTTCAAGAGTAAAAAAAAAGTCCTGGAATTGGATTTTCAAAGCGTTTCCATGACTGTTGAAGGTTTGTAGAAAAGATATATGAAGAGATACTGATGTTTCATAAGGTAGGTAATGAGATACTGGCACGGATCTAAAACAAATCTTAACCAAAAGCTATAGCTAGGGCATAGAAAAATTCAATAAATTAATAACTTTGTGATGAAGTGTTTTACCACGTGCTGCTGCCACTCAGCGAGGGTTAATGCCGATTTTGTTACATATATGCCTCGGCCCTAGGGAATCTTAAGATGGCGGCTGCGGGCTTCAGGCTTCTGACCAGGCTAGTACAGAGAAAGCCAATCCAGTTATAATAGAGATCAGTGGTAGGAACCCACACCAACTCAGGCGGCAGAGCAGTGTCCCATGGCAAAATTGTACTCAATAGGCAACTGTTTTCATAGCTACAGGTTACTTTACTAGTGGTAAAAGGTTACCATCCTTAGTGACTACTATTTCAGCAGCGATAGGTTACCAAATTTGGGGAGGCGGTGGCTGAGTGGATAGTGTGACGGCTCCGTGTCCAGGACAAGGGCGGTTCGCACCCCGCCCGGTGAAACATGTTGAGATTTTTCAGTCACCGTCGAGTGGCCTAAGACTACCCACAGAAGACCACCTATTAACCCGGACTCTAGATTCTAGGATCAAAGATGAACTCCAGGGGGCAGCATGAGCCAATGCAAGATGGCGTCACTATAAACACTTGCCTGCGCCACAACGGGCTTGGGCCGACCATCAGGCCCCATCAATAGAGCCTACTGGCACCACAGGCTAAAATGTAAAATAAAAAAAGGAATTTTTATTGCACTGTTGACACTTCTTTGGGGTGTAAGGTTGACTGATTTTCTTTATGCACATTTATCTGTTCTGTTTCCGTAAATGTCTTTTATTAGTGTTCAGATCTCTTGGGAAACGGCTGCTTTGATGGAAATGCTGCATAAGTTTTAGGAGAAAATAAGAAAAAATATGGGATTCACTGTCCACACAGACCACCACAGCTAGGGACTGTCTTGGTGACAGTAAGTGCCACCCATGGCAAGTTATGCAAACAAAGACATATTACTCCATAAAATTAATGTCTCGTTTCTCACATGATTGTTTTCAGCCAATGGCATTCAAGGATTTCAAAATCTGTGCGCCTCAGGCCATCCCGCTCTCAGTTTGAAAATGGCGTGTGAAGGGTGCGAGACAAAGTTCTTCCCGCTGATTCAGAACTTCTTTAATCAGGATGAAAGAGCTCTGGAAGAATTTCAACGGCACTCAGTTCTTCCCTCAGCTCTTGTCTGTCCTACTTGTGGGTCAAAATGCCAATTTAGGCCCAGTAACAGGACCTTTTTTTGCAAGAAAATCAATCGTGACAGTGGTGGGCGAAGGAAGGTGTGTAAGTTCAGTGTGACCGAGAGGAAAGGCACTTTACTGGACAAGGCCCATGTTAAGCCAAGTGACTTATTGCTCTTCATTTCACTGTTCCTGTCCAAGGCAAGAACACAGCGTGATGCCGAGGACTGGCTAGGCTGGGCGAGTGATACTTGTGTAAACTGGAGCGGCATCTGCTACGAAGTGTGTGAATTTTGGCTCGGCGAACAGTCTTGCCTCGGTGGGCCGGGGAAAATAGTTGAGGTTGACGAGGCAAAATTCAGAAAGAGCAAGTGCAACAAAAGCCAAGAGATTGAAGGCCAGTGGGTCTTTGGTCTCCTAGAAAGAGACACCAAAAAACTCTTGCTTTTTTCCATAGAAAAAAGAAACTCGGCCACTCTCCTCCCCATAGTTCTGCAGCACGTCGTCCCCGGCACCACAATATATTCAGACAAGGGGTGTGCATACACGAGACTGCCGCAGCTAGGGTATGACCATCATACAGTCAACTCTAGTGAACACTTGGCCACTGCTGATGGTATTCACACCCAGAGTATCAAACGCTCCTGGCGTGAAGCCAAGTCCTGGGTGTTACGCTCCGGCAACAAGGTGCACATGTACCCCAAGTACCTTGCAAGGTACCTGTTTGCCCGAGCATACCCCAAGGAACAACGCCTTCACCAATTTCTCAAATTCGCAGGGCTGCTCTGCAAGCATCCAAACTCGCATTAACTAGGTAAGTAGGATTCATGATGGCGAGCTTTAGTGTAGTGTTGACAGCGGGCCGCGGGTCAGGGTAGTTTTGATTTCATTGTCAGGTTTGTTTAAATTGAGTTTGGTAAGATTTGTTTAGGTTAAGTGTATACAATAAATTACATGTGATACATTTCCCACCATGCCGTTGTCACTGGTCACCGGCGGGCAACTCGGTGGCATCAATATTATTGTCATAACGACGTCATTACAGTGGATAAAACATTGTTTTCTGATAGACTCACACTGGCCCAGTTTGTGGCATGGTGTGCCAAGGCTGCTCCATCTCTGAGGAGACACTCATCCGTGCCTGCTGTGCCAGTGACAAAGAAGCTCTAAGGATTCTTGAGGAACACGGAGTCATTCCTGTGAAGCGGACGTGTGGCAGGTGTGGCCGAGAGTTAAAACTGGACCCAGACAGGAGTGAGTTCCGGTGCCACAAGAGGTTTAAACGGCACCCCCGATGCAAGGCGGTGGTGCGGTGCAACTTCTACGCCTCCCGTTTCAAAGACACTTGGCTGGAAAACACAAAGCTCTCACCCAAAAAAATCCTCTTATTTATCAACGCCTTTCTGAGAAAGTCATTCTCTCAAGACTACTTCACCCGAAACTATAACCTTTCATCAGCTACTATTGTAGAGTGGAAGAGTTTCTGCTCTGAAGTGTGTGAGTCGTGGGTACTCAACCAAAAACCCATTGGTGGCCCGGGGAAGGTGGTGGAAGTGGTCGTGAACCCGGTTACAAAGGGAAAAAATAACAACACACGGGATGTAGGTGGTGTGTGTGTGTTTGGAGGCGTAGAACGGGGAACAAATAGATGCTTCCTTGTCCCCCTGAAGCACGGGGGCCCTGACACACTGCCAGCACTGTGCCAGGAGTACATCCTCCCAAGCACCACCGTCTACAGCCCGGCCCAGCCTGCCTTTGAAGGTCTGAGTAAACTTGGTTATCAGCACAAATTTGTGAGCCAGTCAGAGGGAGGTGTGTGCCCGGTGGATGATGTCCATATTAACAGCATCAGTAGCCTCTGGGATGACATGAAAAGCTGGGTGTTCCGAGCTGGCACCAGAAAAGTCAGCTACAGGCAATACTTAGCCAGGTATCTGTTCTGCCGCAGTCACCCCGATCACTCCACCATCCTCCATCATTTTCTCTGTGAGGTCGCTCTTCACAATCCTCCACCTCAATAGGTAAGCAGGAAAATGTTTCTATTCACTGTGTCTTGAAAGGATGTTATGGCAATGCCTTGGCTGGGTTAGGTTAGGTTAGGTGAGGCTGTACACTTTGGTCAGATTTGCTTACCGTATGTTACTTGCCTAAAATATTACTCCCCCCTTTTTGTGGGGAAAAATAAAAATTGAAATCTTAACCTGATAGCTGCAGGGATCATGTTTCTTAATGGTCCCTCTAAGCAAGAAAAATGAGAAAAAATCAACCCTCACACAAACCATTTCATAATATATATATCAAAGTATTTGTGGTCAGATTATGTATCATCTTTTTTTGGGGGGGTTTATATCATGGTACAAATTTGTCCCGTCGCTGCTACACGGTAAAGCCACAAATTTGGCCCGTCGCTGCTACACGGTAAAACCACAAATTTGGCCCGTCGCTGCTACACGGTAAAGCCACAAATTTGGCCCGTCGCTGCTACACGGTAAAACCACAAATTTGGCCTGTCGCTGCTACACGGTAAAACCACAAATTTGGCCTGTCGCTGCTACACGGTAAAACCACAAATTTGGCCTGTCACTGCTACACGGTAAAACCACAAATTTGGCCCGTCGCTGCTACACGGTAAAACCACAAATTTGGCCTGTCGCTGCTACACGGTAAAACCACAAATTTGGCCCGTCGCTGCTACCGGGTTAAGAGTTAGGCAGAAATGAAAAGGCCAATTCTAGAACACTCAAACCCTGAATGACCGAGGCAACTATACAAAAATGGACGTCACTTTTTGAAAAATTGATGTAGAGAAAAACCTGGAAATCGCTGTAAAGAGACTTAGGCAATTATTTTATGAGAGTGACGATATGACGGTGTTGGCGGCTGTGTACGAGGACAAAGATTCAAATTCGACAGTAGTGGTTGTACGACACGGCAATGGTACCAGACCGCTCAGTGTCAGTGGGTGTCGCCAATACAGTATTCAGTATCCTATAGGTCATCATGCACACATTTAAGTGTAATCAAGTCTGTCCATTTTTCTTCTGCAAGCTCACCCGTCAATAGTGTAACCCTCACATGACCAGAGAATGACAAGGTTAGTTCTTATTGTTGAAGGCATTGACTGGGACATTGTCGGGTACCATTAATTCTGTGTTTTCCACCATTTCAGGTTTTTGACAGAGATCAAGAAGTGAAGAAAGATGTCGTTTAATTTTGCAGGTGAGTAAAACTTTGTGTGTCTGTGTGTGTGTGTGTATTTACCTAGTTGTGAAATACAGGAAAAGATCCGTACTTGGTTCATGCTGTCCCGTCTCCATAACGCTTATTATCCAGTTTGGCTTTAAATTCATGAATCGTTTTTGCGCACACAGTCTCCTCGTCAAGTCCGTTCCATGTTGTTATGCTTCTGTATGTGTGTGTGTGTGTGTGTGTGTGTGTGTTCTGCATAACACTACAATTTTATCTTGATCTAATATCAGTCACTCAAATCCCGTGGCATATGAATTTTGTCTGAGCAAATAAACAATACTGTAAAGACAATGAAAAGTTAGATGGTTTTGGCTGAGCCTTGCATCGCTGTCCACAGGAGGCGCAGGAGGGGCCAGCGCTCCCAAGACAACCGCCAGTAGCTTCAGTTTTCCCACCATGACCACCTCCACGGCGAGCACCACCGGCACCAGTGGCGGCGGCTTCAGCTTCGGCTCTGCCCTGGCCCCCCAGACCTCTGTGGCATCCCCTTTTAGCTTTGGCACCACACCTGCAGCCTCCACAGCCGCAGGCACCACTGGCGGCTTCTTCTCCCCTCCGGCCACCACCACTCAGCCGCCAGCACCAGCCAGCAGTCTCTTCTCGGCCCCTCCTGCCTCCTCCGCATTAGCCTCCAACTTTAGCTTCGCTGCCCCAGCTGCCACCACAGCAAGTACTGGCTTCACAGGCTTCCAGCTGCCGGCCTCCACCCCAGCCCTCACCCCGGCCTCCACAGCAGCCTCCACCCTTCAGTTTGGAGGGGCCACCAAGCCCCAAGGATCAGCCCCTGAGCCAGCCAAGTCTGCTACACCCACCTTACAGGCAGCCTTCTTCGCACCAAAGCCTGCAGGTAGGTCGCCCCGGAGTACAGACAGGAGCTGGTTTTTAAGTTAGAGATAAAAGGAAATTCAAAGTGGAATGATTGTGAATTTTGATACAATTGATGCAGTACTGTATTGCTTTGTTGTGCAGCAGGTATTGACCCTCAGTGCAGTAACTCTGTTCATTAGATTCTTCAGTGTGTTTTCTTTTAACCCGGTGGTAGCAGCGGGGATCATGTTTCTTAATGGTCCCTCTAAACGAGAAAAATGAGAAAAAATCATCACTCACACAAACCATTTCATAATATATATCAAAGCATTTGTGATCAGATTATGTATCATCTCTTTTGGGGGAGTTATTTCATGGCACAAATTTGGCCCGTCGCTGCTACACGGTAAAGCCACAAATTTGGCCCGTCACTGCTACCGGGTTAAGTTGTTTGGACTCATTCTGTCATTTAACCCATCCACTGTGATTGACATGGATTTGGCCTTCACTGGTAGCCTGGTAACATTTAGTCCCAGGTCTTTCTCTGCCTCTGTGGATAGTGGAGTGTTTCCCATGTGGTATTGGTGTGCTGGATATCCCCTCCCAAGGTGCAGGACTTTACATTTTTCTTCATTGAATTGTAGCAGCCACTTTTTGTTCCATTCATGTAGCTTGGTGACGTCTTGTAGGAAATCCACACTCAGGGGTTAACAAGTCCCACTGTGTCTTGTTTCTCCCCCAGCTGGCTTACTCCTGGGCCAAACACCCACCGTCACGGCCGCCACCACCACCACCCCTGCAGCCACCTCCTCCGGCTTCCCCACCCTCCTGGCGGGACAGACCTTAGCCGCCTCCACAACCACAGCCGCCACCACTGCCACCTTGGGACTCGGCAGCAGCACCTCCACTTTAGGACTCAGCAGCACCCCTACCCTGGGCCTTGGCAGCACCCCTACCCCGGGCCTTGGCAGCACCCCTACCCCGGGCCTTGGCACCACCCCTACCCTGGGACTTTGCAGCACCCCTTCCCTGGGACTTGGCAGCACCACCGCCCCGGGACTTGGCAGCACCCCCGCCCTGAGCCTTGGTAGGTTCCCCATTATGCTTTTGACAGTACAGGACTAGTAGGGAAATTCTGTATTGAAGCTGAACTGGAAGTGTGGATTACTATTTTCTTCTTCTACTTCTTCTTTATTATTACAGAAAAAGAAGCAGCTCAATGGCAACAACAAAACAAGTACCTCTCTAGAGTAACATATGTGAAGGAATCCCTAATTAATTCTCAATGCCATTTACCCCAGAATTCCATCTTTGAGGTGCAAGAGTTTGTTGGGATGCTGTGACCTCTCAACAGAAAAAACCCTCGGTCTGTATAAAACATTTTCTCACCCACAGCTGCCACCACCACCACCACCGCCACAGCAGCACCAACCTCCCTGCCCACCAGTACCCCCATCCTGGCCTCCCACACCACCGCCACGAGGTGAGTTGCCGGGGCTGTGTCGTGTGCATAAGTAAGGAGTCACCTGCCCCCCTGCACCTCCCCTTCACTCCTATTCACCTGTCTTCAATAGCTTACACATGTTCATTGCCATGGTCACTTCCATAATGTAAGTGTGCACAAAATCTTGAGGATCCCCTTCTCCATTCTTCCCTGAGTGTCCTATTATTAACCCGTCCGCTGCGATTGGCATGGATTTGGCCTTCACTGGTAGCCTGGTAACATACACTCCCAGGTCTTTCTCTGCCTCTGTGGTGGATAGTGGAGTGTTTCCCATGTGGTATTGGTGTGCTGGATATCCCTTCACTGGTAGCCTGGTAACATACACTCCCAGGTCTTTCTCTGCCTCTGTGGTGGATAGTGGAGTGTTTCCCATGTGGTATTGGTGTGCTGGATATCCCTTCACTGGTAGCCTGGTAACATACACTCCCAGGTCTTTCTCTGCCTCTGTGGTGGATAGTGGAGTGTTTCCCATGTGGTATTGGTGTGCTGGATATCCCTTCACTGGTAGCCTGGTAACATATACTCCCAGGTCTTTCTCTGCCTCTGTGGTGGATAGTGGAGTGTTTCCCATGTGGTATTGGTGTGCTGGATATCCCCTCCCAAGGTGCAGGACTTTACATTTTTCTTCATTGAATTGTAGCAGCCACTTTTTGCTCCTTCCCTGTAGCTTGGTGATGTCTTCTTGTAGGAAATCCACACTCAAGGGGTTAATGGGGGTAACTATAGTTGCAAGCAAGCCTGTTGTACTGTTCTTTTTTTGTTGTTTTTAACCCGGTAGCAGCGATGGGCCAAATTTGTGGCTTTACTGTGTAGCAGCGACGGGCCAAATTTGTGCCATGATTTAAAACCCCAAAAAATAGATGATGGATAATCTGATCACAAATGCTTTGATATATATTATGAAATGGTTTGTGTGAGGGGTGATTTTTTCTCATTTTTCTTGCTTGGGGGAACCATTAAGAAACATGATCCCCGCTGCTACCAGGTTAAACCGCATTTACTTCTGTTTTAAAGATATGTACCTTTTCTCCCTGCAGCACCAGCAGCTCCACTCTGGCCCCAGCACCAGGCGCCGCAACAGCAGGCCTGAGTGTTGCCGGCCTTGAAGAAAAGGTAAACAAATGGATGTCAGAGCTGAGGGAACAGGAGGAGCGGCTCATGCGTCAGGCAGCCCATGTCAACGCCTGGGACCAGCTGCTCCAGCAAGGCCATGACCAGGTGCAGCAGCTGCGCCACACACTGAACAACGTCAAGGTAATTTCAGCTCACCCAACACAGCCAGTTTTCTGTCCTCATCATCAGGAATTATTATGTGTCTATGCTTCAGTGAGTTCCCCTTGAAGCAACAGAACGCTTCTCCCAAGTCTTTACAACTGAACCGTATGTCTGCTAGTATGCTTCAAGTTAGGGGAAGGAACTTGGTGTGTAAAATACCCAAAAATATAAACTTTTTTTTTTTTTTTTTTTTTTTTTTTTTTTTTCCAACAAAGGAGGCAGCTCAAGGGCACACAAAAAAAGAAAACAATAATAAAAAAAAGCCCGCTACTCGCTGCTCCTAAAGTAAAACAAAAGAGGTGGCCGAAAGGAAGATCAAATACAGGAGAGGTGTCCTGATACCCTCCTCTTTGTTACTTATCTTAGTCATAAGGCAATACAAGCCTTCAGTAAATGCTCTCAAGACTTAACCTTTATTCTTTGCTTCTTTCCCCTTCACTGTGGCCATGCGTTAACCACCACCTTGCACCTTCCCCTCCACAGACTGACCAGAACAGGCTGCAGGCTGAGCTTGACTTCATCCAGGGTCAGCAGCAGGAGTTGGAGCAGCTCATAGATCCCCTGGAGGCAGCGGCAGCGTCCACCACGCCGGCGCAGCACCAGGGAGACCGCCAGCGTGAGAACATGCACCTCGTGGCTCAGGTACTGGTGTGCTTTGGTCCACCAGCAAGGAACAGAACATTTTTTCTCTGTTCCTTTGCATCATTTTCTGTCTTAACCCGGTAGCAGCGGGGATGATGTTTCTTAATGGTCCCTCCAAGTGAGAAAAATGAGGAAAAATCACCCCTCACACAAACCATCTCATAATATATATCAAATCATTTGTGATCAGTTTATGCATCATCTATTTTGGGGGGTTTATATCATGGCACAAATTTGGCCCGTCGCTGCTACACGGTAAAGCCACAAATTTGGCCCGTCGCTGCTACCGGGTTAAGTATCATTTTAATCCTGCTATAACTCATGAAGATAAGACATTTTGGCTGCATTGCTGGCATTTCTTGTTTCTGAGTCTTCTGATAGGCAGATGAAGTGTCTGTCACGTTGCCTTCCAGAACACTTGACACATTTTACAAGCCTCTGTTAAGGTATACACACCACCTCACTTTGTACACTTATGCCTTGAATACCTTTTCTTAACTGGATTGGTGTGTATAGGTTTCCAGACATCCCCTACTCTGCTGATAACTTGTGTCCTTTCAGAACCTTGACTCTCAGTTGCGGCAGATAACAGATGACCTGTGCAAAGTGATCGAGCACCTCAACTCCAGCAACTCCGGGTCTCGCGCCACAGACCCGGTGAATACGGTGGCGCGGGTGTTGTCAGCCCACATGGACACTCTCAAGTGGGTGGACCAGAACAGTGCGCTGCTCAGCCAGAAGATTGACGAACTCTCCCGAACCTCGGACAACAAGCGCAGGGATTAGCCAGTGTGCGACCGGCTGGGAGACATGGGGGGTGAAAGTGGTTGTTTCCATCATAAGTCCACATTTTTAATCGTTTCGGTAAACACAACGACACTTTCCCAAGTCCACAGAGATTATCCTGGTTTTCACGGGTAGTTTTGTGATCCTAGTGATAGTTTTACCCGACTTCTGCATCTTGGAACTGGAAAATTACCATGAAAACAGGTTAATCTCTGTGGACAGTATTAATCGGGGTTGTGTCCCGTCTCCTATAATTCCTTCCCCTTCTGTCTCTCTCCGGCATATGACCACAGATGTTGCGCCGACTAAACGAAACTTTCCAACTTTCCTTTCTCTGTGGACTTGGGAAATAGTCGTGGTGGGATCCCAAAACGATTTAAAATATGGACGATAACGTGACTGGATGATACGACTGGCCAGTGTTAAGCTCGGATGACTTTTCACTGGTTGGTTTTATTGTAAGTCTGCTTCAGTGTGGGCCAGATGGATGGATGGTATAAGAGGTAGGAGATGCAAGTGCCTGAAGGGTTTTCTGTTAGTGGTGGCAAGGCTTAGGGAGCATTTGTATTGTGTTAACTGTTTCATGTGTACCGTATCTCTTTCAACATCACTAAAAAATTGGAAAAATGAGTGAATACGGAAACGGTGGAGGTACATATCGACAGGTTTCTTTAACTTCCTATCCTTATGTTATCGTTAGTGTACCAGTTAATGTTCTTTATATATTATCTCTTTCTTTCCATTTTCTATCTGGACGCAGCATCCTATGATTGTCCTTATGCTTTGAATATACAGGATACACTAAACTTGCCCTATGGAAAAGCACAGCAAAGAAGAAATGTTTAGTGTAAGAAGATCTGAACGCAGCATTCTTGTATGATTGCCCTTATGCTTGAATATACAGGATACACTAAACTTGCCCCATGGAAAAGCACAGCAAAGAAGAAATGTTTAGTGTGAGAAGATACATTTATATCAATCAATTTCAGAACCAGGCCACAAACACTTGGTGGATTGTATGAGTAAACTATTAAATGTAAGAATCGTATAGGTTAATATTAAGTTCTGCCATTAGGTGAAGGTGTATATAATTCGATAGTTATGACTTAAACAAAAATCGTGTGGTATTGCGACGCTGAGTATCTTTTGTATAAGAAAATATGAGTAAATTTTAAATGTAAGAATCGTATAGATTAATAAGTTCTACCATTAGATGAAGGTGTATATAATTCGATAGTTATGACTTAAACAAAAATCGTGTGGTATTGCGACGCTGAGTATCTTTTGTATAAGAAAATTGTGTGAAAATGGCTAAGGTGCTGACACATATTACCCCCCCCCCCCCCCACACACACACACACACAAAAAAAAAATATTCCAAAATTCAAAAAAAGAAAAATCAGAAATCCACCACACTTTCGGTCCCAGGAATTTCGGATAAGGGATTCTCTACCTGTATGTGAAAATGTATTGATGCAGGTTCCATAGTGTTCTCAATGGCTATCCGACTATTATTGAACAAATTGAGTGTTGGGCAGATCAATGATGCTTGTGTTTTGAGAGTAATGTTTTATAATATACATATACTTGTTTCAATAACTGTTTACTAGTCCAACCTTTTCAAATAGTCCGTTTCGGCGTTCCGTTCCGCAGGTCCTTTCCTCTCCTCTGCTCTCTTATTTTTACTTTCTTTCTTTTTATTTATTTATTTATTATTATTATTTTTAAAGCAGAGGAGTCAGTTAAAGGGCATGAAAAAAGGTACCAAACGTGAGAGAGAAAAGCCCGCTACTCTGCCACACAGCCCCAACACATGTTTTACCGTCTCATATGTTCGCTAGGTGACATATGAGAGGAAGGGACAGGTGCTGGGAGTGTGGCAGAGCAGAGGGTAGGAAAGGACCTGCAGAATGGAACTCCCTTATCCTCCCCGCTACTCTGCCACACAGCCCCAACACATGTTTTACCGTCTCATATGTTCGCTAGGTGACATATGAGAGGAGGGGACAGGTATTGGGGCTGTGTGCCAGAGCAGAGGGTAGGAAAGAACCTGCAGAATGGAACTCCCTCATCCTCCCCGCTACTCTGCCACACAGCCCCAACACATGTTTTACCGTCTCATATATTCGCTAGAGGTGACATATGAGAGGAAGGGACAGGTGCTGGGAGTGTGGCAGAGCAGAGGGTAGGAAAGAACCTGCAGAATGGAACTCCCTCATCCTCCCCGCTACTCTGCCACACAACCCCAACACATGTTATACCGTCTCATATGTTCGCTAGAGGTGACATATGAGAGGAAGGGACAGGTGCTGGGAGTGTGGCAGAGCAGAGGGTAGGAAAGGACCTGCAGAATGGAACTCCCTCATCCTCCCCACTACTCTGCCACACAACCCCAACACATGTTTTACCGTCTCATATATTCGCTAAAGGTGACATATGAGAGGAAGGGACAGGTATTGGGGCTGTGTGCCAGAGGAGAGGGTAGGAAAGAACCTGCAGAATGAAGGAACTCCCAAACAGACTATTTGAAATGGTTGGACTCTAGGTGGTCACAAGCTATCCAGAGCTACTTGACCACCTCGTCCAGACACACAGGCGTGCTAGTGTCCCTGTATCTTGCCAGCAGCGGCACCACAAACTAGCCGTGTCCAGAGCCAGTATACTGAGAGCACCTGCATCTCAGATTGTCCCACTTGTGTGATCATCTTCAACTGGGGTCAACTCTTTATGTACACAGAGGACTTCCCTTGGTAGCGCAAATAAAGACATCAGCAGTTCTTTATGTGAAGTGTTCATTTAACCCGGTAGCTGCGGGGATCGTGTTTCTTAATTGTCCCTCTTAAGCGAGAAAAATGAGAAAAAATCATCACTCACACAAACCATTTCATTATATATATCAACGCATTCGTGATTAGTTTATGCATCATGGCACAAATTTGGCCCGTCGCTGCTACACGGTAAAGCCACAAATTTGGCCCATCGCTGCTACACGGTAAAGCCACAAATTTGGCCCGTCGCTGCTACACGGTAAAGCCACAAATTTGGCCCGTCGCTGCACCGGGTTAACAAAATATCTGATGAAAAGGTTAAAAAAAATGCTGGCTGACGCTGTATGGTATAGCCTATAATGACTAGGGGGTTAAGGATATTAAGGACAGACATCATTGATTCTGAACCCATGTCCATATAAACCTCTGGCTGGCTTTAAGAGAAGGGTTTTTATATAGAAACAAGCATGGAGTTAGGTACAAACTATACAATATTGGGAGCAGCAATTAGCGGGCTTTTTTTTCTACATTGTTGCCCGTGAACCGCTTCCTGTGCCCCCCCCCCAAAAAAATCAACTTATAAAAAATGTACAAATTTATCAGACTCATAGGCACAGAAGCCGAGTCTCAATGTAAAGATGCAATAGCCAGCACAACAACATTCCGACCCTTGCGTAGTGGCTTCCCGGCCCGGCCTCACGGCACCTGGAATGGAACCTCGATGCTGCAGGAGGCGAGGAGCGCTGCCAGGGAGGAGAGGAAGGCCGAGGAGGGGGTCAAGCCTTCCTCCTGCATTGCCCTCCACAGTGACAAACCTTTCTCTCCAGCCGTTGTGTTGCCAGCTGGAAGAAATGGAATATATTTGCCTTAACCCTGTGACTGTGGATTTCCTACCAGAAGACATCAAGCTACAGGAGTGGAACAAAAAGTGGCTGCTACAATTCAGTGAAGAAAAATGTAAAGTCCTGCACCTTGGGAGGGGATATCCAGCATACCAATACCACATGGGAAACACTCCACTATCCACCACAGAGGCAGAGAAAGACCTGGGACTATATGTTACCAGGCTACCAGTGAAGGGATATCCAGCATAACAATAGCACATGGGAAACACTCCACTATCCACCACAGAGGCAGAGAAAGACCTGGGACTATATGTTACCAGGCTACCAGTGAAGGGATATCCAGCATACCAATACCACATGGGAAACACTCCACTATCCACCACAGAGACAGAGAAAGACCTGGGACTATATGCTACCAGGCTACCAGTGAAGGCCAGCACACCAATACATGGCCACTATCCACCACAGAGGCAGAGAAAGACCTGGTCAGGCTACCAGTGAAGGGATATCCAACCTGGGAAACACTCCACAATATGCATGTAAGTATCAAGCAGAGCAACACACACCATTCTGACTGCCTGTTTGAAGAAAAGTTTAGTCGTCCCTCAAATAGTATGGTTTCCAATAGTTTGGTTTATGTGGATTTTTTAAAGATTTTTTAGGATTTTTAAATTTCCCAGTGAGCAGGAAATTTGAAAATCCTAAAAGCTCTTCAATGACAATCCTTATAAAACCGAAACCAAACTATTGAAAACTGTACTATTTGAGGGATGACTGTATTCCTCCACTCACCAAGTCTGTAGGCATCCAAAAGTATCTCGCAGATCTTGGTCCGGTCGAGGGTGGTCATGCCCCGAGAGGCGGCCAGCAGGTGCTCCAGGGCTGCCTCGCGCTCATTCTTGGCGTAGATCTTGCACAACCTCACGACTTGGCGCTCATCCACCTCACTGCCCAAGGCCTGCAAAGAGGGGATGAGACATGTAGGACAGTAAGTAATTGAGAAAGGAGACTTGTTTGAAAGACCTAAAGAAGTTGAGCTTTCCATACAGGAGTGTGGATACATGGAACGGACTTAGCAAGGACTTTTCCATACAGGAGTGTGGATACATGGAACGGACTTAGCAAGGACTTTTCCATAGAGGAGTGTGGATACATGGAACGGACTTAGCAAGGACATTGTTGAAGTGGGCAGTGTCTGTAAAATGAAGGAAAAGCTGGACACATAGATTGGAAGCAACATTGCCAGACAGTCTTACTCAGCCTCGTATATTTACCAACTTCCGACACAAAAACAGTCTCGTGGACCCTAATAAGGAGATTCACTTATAATTATCGTTAAAATAGTTAATTCCTGATGTTCCTTGGCAAGAGTTAGGCGTCAGAAGCTGGTACGACAATCTGGCAACAGTGATTGGGAGACAGGACTGACCAAACTTGAGCTCAGGACCTGTATACTACTAATAGGCATATACACGCACCTCTAGTACAAGGCGGGCAGCTGCAGGATATCCAGACTCGAGACAGGCAAACAGTAGGTCATGCTGGGCCTGTGTTGTGCCGTAGCAGTGCAGGGCAAGGTCAAATATACGCCCCAGCAGACTGTCGCCAACACCTTCACATTGGCTGGTCTGTTCCTTGGCTCTGAGATGCAAGGAAAGACAGTAGGTTGAGAGGGATTTGTGTATGTTTTATTTATTTGTTTATTTTTACGGTAAAGGAAGGTAGGAAGTTATTAGGAGAGCAAGGAGAACATGGAGATGGATGGTGCAGTGAGTCTTGGATGTGGTGGAAATAGAGGAAGGATTTACACTGGATTGTTGAAGAGAAGAAAAAGAAGGAGAAGAAAATGAAGTAGAAGAAGAAAAGCAGAACAAGAATTAGAAGGAAAGGCAAGGAAACATCTCAAGGACAAAACAACACAAAATCAAAACAAAAACCCACATTTAACTAGTACTACATGATGTCACAGAGGTTTAATATGCAGTAAACTAAGTATCAGTTCACTCACAAGGTCTAACATACAGTAAACTAACCTCCTCAGAACAGGCAGCAGGTCCTCGTCACTAGGTGGGTGTTGGCTCATAATCTTAATAAGTATCTCCATTCTCTTGGGCAGGGTGTGGAAGCTGTGATAGATGTACTCGGCCACCTCGACTGTCCCCTCCAAGTCATCCCTGCAGCATATAGGATTAAAAAGTGTATGTTAATTATATTTTCTACGATAAGGAAAGCAGTTTAACCCGTCCACTGCGGATTTCCGACAAGAAGACATCACCAAGCTACAGGAATGGAACAAAAAGTGGCTGCGACAGTTCGATCCAGTCAGTCAATTCTTTCAGTTCGTTCTTTTTCCATGTTCTTGTTCTTCAAAATCTCCAACGTCACCTTCGCCTGACCTCCCTCACCTCTCCAGCTTGCACTGCAGGAGCGGCGCCACCACCTGTGGGCCGGGGTCAACCAGGCGCCCCTGCAGCAGGAGGTCAAACAGCTCCTTGGTCAACTCGTAGCTCCCCGTTTCCGCCACTCGGTGAAGGAGCGCCTTGCAGCCTTCCGCGGCGCTCTTTGGGGGCATGTCCGGCCTCGCATGGGACTCGACAAAGTCCCTCATTGTTCCCACTCCCTCTGAGGATAAAATGTTTTCGCATGAGTGGATTTTGACTTGAATTTCATTAACCCGTCTGCTGCGATTGGCACGGATTTGGCCTTCACTGGTAGCCTGGTAACATACACTCCCAGGTCTTTCTCTGCCTCTGTGCTGGATAGTGGAGTGTTTCCCATGTGGTATTGGTATGCTGGATATCCCCTCCCAAGGTGCAGGACTTTACAGCATACCAATACCACATGGGAAACACTCCACTATCCACCACAGAGGCAGAGAAAGACCCGGGAGTATATGTTACCAGGCTACCAGTGAAGGTGAAATCCATGCCAATTGCAGCAGACAGGTTAAGGAGACAACTGTATTACTCAAAGGCTACAGACCCTCACCTGAAGGCTCCCCACTCTCCATTAGCATCAAGCACAGGTTAACCACAGTGCAGGCCTCTATAGCGGATGCCCCGTACTCCCTCTGAATGTCAGCGTACAGGCCAACAGCTGCAGGGAGGTTCTTGTTCTTGATGTACGTGATAAGAACACTCTCCATGGTGTGTGCGCTCGGCCTCACCCCTGACGCCTCTGCCTGCTGCTGAGGGCAAGGAAAGGGGGTTGTGAAGGCCCTCCCATGGCAAGACTGTAGTATTTAGCATGTGTGTTTGGGGCAAGGAAAGGTGGCTGTCTAGTCCCTCCCATGGCAAGACGGTGGCTGTCTAGTCCCTCCCATGGCAAGACTACAGTACTTATCATGTGTGTTTAGGGCAAGGAAAGGTGGCTGTCTAGTCCCTCCCATGGCAAGACTACAGTACTTATCATGTGTGTTTAGGGCAAGGAAAGGTGGCTGTCTAGTCCCTCCCATGGCAAGATTTTCGTCCATATTCTTAAACGTATTGAACTCTCATTACGAGTCTTCCCCAAGGCCACAGATAAGACTGACAAGGTTTTCATGTGTGATTTACCCGTTCATGATGCAGAAGTCATGTAAATCTATCACTACCATTACAAAATAGTCCATGAAAATCCCAGCAATGTTTACAGTTTCTACTATTAAATCACTGCTTAACTATATACAAAACCAATTCTGTAATGTTTCCAGTGATACTCAACGTGTGTTTGACTTAAATCAACATCAATCACAGAGTATCTTGGTATTGAGTTTGCTAGGTTAGGAGCTCTGGGATTTGTTGTAGAAAAAAACTACATTAGAATATTACTATCAGGCCGCGACATTTTCTACTGCAAGAAATGATAGGCATCGCTACTTAACAACTTATAATCAGAATTCTATGTTTTAAGTGATGCTATATTTAAGTGTGTGTATTTGAGTGTATACATGCCTCTAGTAACTGACGAACGCTGGCGCCATCATCCCACCGAGCGGACAGGAGCAGTAGTAAGGCCAGGTTCCCCTCCATCTCGTGTCCTCTGGTGTGGAGGTGCGCAGGGAAGTCATCCTCAACCTTCAGCTGCTGAGTCTCCCGCTGGTGGAAAGAAGGAAATCAGTTAACGCATATATTTGTGTAAAAATCTATCTAATGTAGAGTTTCCGCCCCATCCCCTGAAGGCTATAATGAGTTCAGTTGAGGAATAAACTTTAGCCTCCAGAAATGTGATTGTAGTAGTAGTAGTAGTAGTAGTAGTAGTAGTAGTATGCTTAATATGTGAATACTCAGGTGCAAATAGATTCTGATCAATAATGTTCACAAATACCAAACACACTTGACCAGGAAGAGATCAAGAATACTCACAGAAACAGTGCTGAAGGGAGGTGTGCTGAGCTGATGAGGTAACCTGTTCGGAGTTTACAAGTAGATAAATAATGGGTATATGATGAGAAATTTTGCTTCATGTGAAATAAAATACGGATGTAGAAAAAATATATTCTTTTTCTATAGGCTATCCATGTTAGATTTCCCTATACGCATCTACCTAGGGCAACATCCTCTTGAAGATTAATTCCTTTGTTTTGACGGAAGAAAGGAAAACGAAAAGGAAAGGAAGCAGGTCTGGCGTGGATGACAGTGGCTGGGTTATGTACAGTATTTCAAAAGACTGGCTTACTAAAAATGTTAAGTTATGTTTTTAAGACAAATTGAAGAGGAGGAGGAGGAGTAGAAGGAAGAAACCAAGAATATGGACGGAAAGGAAGATATTGAAGAGGAGGAGGAGGAGCAGAAGGAGGAAACCAAGAATATGGACGGAAGGAAGAGATTGAAGAGGAGGAGGAGGAGCAGAAGGAAGAAACCAAGAATATGGACGGAAGGAAGAGATTGAAGAGGAGGAGGAGGAGCAGAAGGAAGAAACCAAGAATATGGACGGAAAGGAGAGATTGAAGAGGAGGAGGAGGAGAAGAGGAAACCAAGAATATGGACGGAAGGAAGAGATTGAAGAGGAGGAGGAGGAGGAGAAGGAGGAAACCAAGAATATGGACGGAAGGAAGAGATTGAAGAGGAGGAGGAGGAGGAGAAGGAGGAAACCAAGAATATGGACGGAAGGAAGAGATTGAAGAGGAGGAGGAGGAGGAGCAGAAGGAAGAAACAAGAATATGGACGGAAAGAAGAGATTGAAGAGGAGGAGGAGGAGGAGCAGAAGGAAGAAACCAAGAAAATGGACGGAATGAGACAGGAGGAAACAAGTGACTCAGGGCATAAGCAATACACCATTTGAACAAAGTCTATTCTAGTAAGTCACCTGGGCAGCCATTGGTCTCGTGTCACTGAGGAGGAGCAGCAACAAGGGGGTCTAGGAAGCACACACCCACGCCCACTCACGCCCCTCACAGCTGCACGCCCCACCAGCCGACCAGCCATGGGGGTGTCTATTCACAACCAAAAGGAATCAGCCACGTCTCATTAAACCCTTCACGAAATTACCCACGCCATTTGCTTCTCAAGGCCTTTTTTTCTTCTTCAGTGAGAGATCCTGAGGGCCCGCCAGCCGGCCATACACGAGGGTTTGTTTACATGATCAGCTGAGAGGCGCATGGAGAACTATTACATGGATTTCTTTCATGGATTTTCCTCGATATTTTTGTCCTTGTTACTCGAATTACCTTCTTATTGTTCTTGATTGTTCTTCCTTTTCGTTTTCTTCTTCCTATACTCTTCTTGTTCTTGTTCATATTTTCGTCTTGTCCTTTTTGTTCTTGTTTTTTTTCTGCCTCTTAGTTTTCTTTATTTATCCTTCATCTTCTTGTTCTTCCTAATTGCTCTTCTCCCTTTTCTTCCTCTATGTTCTCTTCTTGTTCTTCACGTGACATGGAACACACTCCATTTTCAATTCTCTCTCCTACTTGCTTATTTTTTTAACTTGAGGACGAAGCTGTTTTTTACATTTGAGCATTCATTTATTCATACTTATAAATAGCTTTTCATATATTTCGTTCCCTATTTCTTATCAAGCCTCAAGTAGTGAATACCATGTGAATAGTATAGTAGAAGTTAATATATATTGTTATTGGGAAGAATTAGAATAGGTGGTTGAGATAGATGGATAGATAGACAGAGATAAAGTATAAGTAGATAGATAGATACCAGAGAAGGGATATCCAGCATACCAATACCACATGGGAAACACTCCACTATCCACCACAGAGGCAGAAGATGGTTAACTCCTTGACTGTGGATTTCCTACAAAAAGACATCACCAAGCTACAGGAATGGAGCAAAAAGTGGCTGCTACAATTCAATGAAGAAAAATGTAAAGTTACCAGGCTACCAGAGAAGGGATATCCAGCATACCAATACCACATGGGAAACACTCCACTATCCACCACAGAGGCAGAGAAAGACCTGGGAGTGTATGTTACCAGGCTACCAGTGAAGGGATATCCAGCATACCAATACCACATGGGAAACACTCCACTATCCACCACAGAGGCAGAGAAAGACCTGGGACTGTATGTTACCAGGCTACCAGTGAAGGGATATCCAGCACACCAATACCACATGGGAAACTCCACTATCCACCACAGAGGCAGAGAAAGACCTGGGAGTGTATGTTACCAGGCTACCCGTGAAGGACAAATCTGTGCCAATCACAGCGGATGGGCTAAAGGTTAGATGGTAACTGGCTCTCTCTATTACCAAGGCCTTCTCGACATCAACAGGAAACACCCACTTACGATATGTTTGTAATTCAATACCTTAAGACAAATCCACAAACAAACCTTTTAATAAGAACATGAATCTTTATTAATTTGTTCCAAGTTGTCATTTTTCAGCGTAACAAATTTCTAAAACTACTATATTCTCTGCACGTCCTTTGTCAGGCTCATCGGCAACTCATTCACACCAAGAACAAAACAGAAATGGTACCAAAGACTACCATGTATAAGGGTGAGGCAGGACAGTCTTCATAGTACAGCAGACCATTCACTTTAACCCGGTAGCAGCGACGGGCCAAATTTGTGGCTTTACCGTGTAGCAGCGACGGGCCAAATTTGTGGCTTTACCGTGTAGCAGCGACGGGTCAAATTTGTGCCATGATATAAACCCCCCAAAAACAGATGATACATAACCTGATCACAAATCCTTTGATATGTATTATGAAATGGTTTGTGTGAGGGGTGATTTTTTTCTCATTTTTCTCGCTTAGAGGGACCATTAAGAAACATGATCCCTGCTGCTACTGGGTTAAGGATTTCTTTTTATTATTATCATAGGAGACAAAACAGGTAGAGAGAAAGGAGTTCGGACACTGTAACCTCCCTGTTAAGAATCCCCCAACAGCTGAGATGCCAAGGAGGAAGGGAAAGTGAGAGCATTGCAAGAGAAGGAGAAGATAGAGAAGATTATAGAAATGGACGGACAGAGCAACAGGGTAGGTGAAAGGATGAAGAAATAGAGATAAAGAAATAGAGTTGTTTGTCACCCACCATGGAAGGGAGAAGAGGGCTGATGAAGAAGGAAGATAAGAAATGAAAGAAGAAGGGGAGGAAAGGGAGGGAAAGAGAAGAGGAGAGAGAAAGGGAGGAAGGAGGAAGAGGAGGAAAGGGAGGGGAGGAAGGAGATGAAGGAAGGGCAATCTCTCCACACACACACACACACACACACACACACACACACACACACAAGGAAAAGGGTCTCCTGTATCAACAAACCATGGAAAATACTGTCTTTCTGTCTATCTGTCTGTCTGTTGGCACATTTCCGTCATGGGTCGCCAAATGCTCATCTTGTGTCATGAACCAGCTGTTTGGGTTGAGTGTGTTTGTGGTAGTCCCCCCAACACCACCACCACCACCACTAACAACACCACCTGCACCACCATCACTGCCTTCATCTTCAGCTTCACTACCACCACCTTCAACTCCAGTATTTTTGTCATTGTTCCTTTTTTCAACTCCACAAACTCACCATCTTCATCACCAATGCCATTTTTACCTCCATCATCACCATCTTAAACTCCGCTGCTTTCATCACAATCATCACCATCACCCTTTTCATCACCACCAAAATCACCTCTACCATCACCATCATCTCCAGTGCCTCACCACCACCATCATCACCACTTCACACCCAAAACAACACGAGTCCAAGTAGGTAGACCACAACACCAGACGACCCCATAGCTACAGGTTTCTTTGGGGTCTGTGGATGGGGGGGACCAGGGGAGGGCAGGGGGAGGGAGGGCTGGGCGGGGATGGTCACGCTGCACTGCGCCTCCGGACTAAGTACTTCCCGTGGGCCAACTGGGCGAGGGTGATCTTGAGCCGGATGCTGTCGGGAACCTTCTTAACCATGATCTGTGAAGGGGGAGAGCATGGTAAGTTGACGGCAGCGTTTGTGTTGAACGGAAAGCAATGAGTTTTTCTATTTTCTACATTAGAGGAGGGTATGACGAAATAAATCAAGTCTCTGTTGTTAATAAAAGAATTAAAATGGTGATGTGTCGAAAGGAGAACAGTCAGTGGATGGAGATGTGCGTTTGCATGTATGGTTTTATATGGATTGTCAAGGAAGATCTTTTAAGGATTTTTAATTTTCCTGCTCAACGCGAAATTTAAAAACCCTAAAAAAATCTTCGATGAAAATCCACATAAAACCCAAACTGAACTATTGGAAGCCGTACTATTTGAGGGATGACTATTTACCTAGATGTTGTTTTATAGGGCCTGGGCTTTACGCTCATGTGGTCCCGTCTCCGTATCTACATTTGTGTGTGTGTGTGTGTGTGTGTGTTGAAACTTGATAATCACCCATCTTCCTCTACTCTCTTCACTGGAGCAACATTTACGAAGGACTTTTTCTCTATACCTCATCTCTAGGTCTGTCTCCTTTACCATAAGTACATGACTATGGTAAATAAATAAATATATAGATAGACAAAAAAAAGAGTGCTGTTCCAATCCTCACCATGTCCCCGCTGGCCACAGTAAGGATGGCGTTGAAGCGCGTTCCGTCCTTGCACTCAATCATCACCGCCTGGCCCTTGTGGAACCTGGAGGGGAAGAAATAGAAAATGACAAATGAGAATGACAGCATTTCTGTTGATGGGATAATACCTACTGGTGATGTAACGTCTATGTGGTGTTGTAGATTGTATGCTAAGGCTCACTGATCAGCCTAACCTTTATTTTTCTTTCGCTAAAAAAACGTAAAACAATAGGAAAGGTCTGTCTTGTAGTGAACTAATGATGGCTGATGATGATTATATGTTATTGATAATGATAGAGATTGGAGGTAGAAGGAAGGAGAGTAGAGTTAGTAGAGGACCTGGAAACAGTGCTCAGAAGGGAAAGATTCTGATGGTTTGGACACGTAAAGAGAGCAGGGGAGGATACAGTACTGGGAGTTTTGGAGAGATTGGAGGTAGAAGGAAGGAGACCAGTTGGTAGACCTAGGAAAATGTGGAGAAGGTGTATACAGGAAGACTTGGCATTGATGGGATTGGATGAGCACCGGGCAGAGGAGAGTAGAATGGAGGTGGAAGGAAGGAGACCAGTTGGTAGACCTAGGAAAACGTGGAGGTGTATACAGGAAGACTTGGCTTTGATGGGATTGGATGAGCACCGGGCAGAGGACAGAGTAGAATGGAGGAGAGCCTTAAAGCGAAGTGATGATGATGGTGATGCAGCCCTATGAAGAGCAACAAAACACACAGCATAAACATATAACACACAATACCATACAATCCACTACAACTCAAATTCTGCTAAAGATACCCCTAAAATTCATATGAAACCAAACTCAATGCAATTCAACATCACAGTAGGCAGTGGCTGAGTGGTTAACATGCGGGCAATGCATTCAAGACACTCAATCCCCACGCTACCACCTCGGATTTTTCAGTCACCGCCGAGTGGCCTAAGACGACCCACATGCTGTCCTGAAGACCACCATCGACCCGGACTCTAGAAGGAACCGTCCAGTGAATCAAGAATGAGTTCCGAGGGGCAGCATGAGCCAGGCATAAACGGCGCCACTATAAAAATTGCCTGCACAGTGATGGGCTTGGGGCGACCACCTAGCCCCTGAAGAAAGCCTACCAGTGCTACAGGCTTAGATGTATACAAAAAAAGATGCTAATAGAATCCGAACTTACCACTTCTTGTCAAAATAGAGCTTCCCAAAGCCTACCGCTGCTACAGACTTAGATGTATATAAAAAAATATGCTAATAGAATCCGAACTTACCACTTCTTGTCAAAATAGAGCTTCCCATTCTCGATCTTGGGCTCATTGGAGAGAGTCTCGGTGGGGGTCACTGGGGTGGTGGCTGCAAGGGAGGGAAAGAAAACAGATTGAGGTTAGGGAAGGAAAATATAACATAGGATGATAGGAAGGCAAAGATCTCTCTCTCTCTCTCTCTCTGTCTATCTAGTGTTCTTTCTCTTTCTCTCAAAAAAAAAAAAAGTGGGTTAGGAAAGGAAAATAATATTGGAATGCAAATAAAAAGATCTCTCTCTCTCTCTTTCTCCTTCCTTCCTTCTTTCCTTCCCTCCCTCCCTTCCTTCCTTTCTTCCTCCTTTCCTGTTCCCCTTCTATCTCCTTTCCTCCCTCCCTCTCTCCCTTCTCATAGTACTTAATCTTCTGTATATTCACTAGCTTACTTTTGTTGAATAGATTAAGGTATATTTGTCTCTAGTCTTTCCTCCCTTCCTTCCTCTCTTCCCCTGTCCCTCCCTTCCTCCTCCTTCACACAGCTTCCTCTCCTCCTAGTCTTCCTCTTTCCCTCCCTCTCTCCATCCCCACACACTCACTCTTCTTCATGTTGAGCAGTTTACTCTTGTTGATCAGCTTCAGGTCATCATCCACGTCCCTCTCGTCAAGTAGGAGTTGCAGCGTGGTGGAGACAGGCTTACGGCGTTTCTCAATAATTGGAGCTGGTTCGTTGCCTCGCCGGCGGAGCTTACGGGTCGACACTGGCTTGTACTGGGTAAGGGAGGAGAGGAAAGGAGTAAGAGGGAGGAGGAGGAGTAGGAGGAGACAGGCATATGTGGTAAGCTATGTTTTTCTTTTATTTACATTAATTTGTTGCATACTTACTTGTCCTGGAGGAGGGAAGGAGAGGAGTAAGCAGGAAAAATGAGAAAAATCATCCCTCACACAAGCCATTTCATAATATATATCAAAGCATTTGTGACCAGTTTATGTATCATCTATTTTTGGGGGTCTATATCATGGCACAAATTTGGCCCGTCGCTGCTACCGGGTTAAGTCATGTTTTCTTTACTTGTTGCATGGTGGAGCGTACATTAAATCAGTGATGTTGCATGGAGCAGAAACATGGGCTCTTAACTAGAAAATTGATGGAGGTATTGAGAGCAGGTGATCACAGAATGCTGAGGTATATGGTGGGGTGTCCAGTGCAGATGTGTCTAACAGATGTGGAGTAGAGGACCTGGAAACCGTGCTCAGAAGGGAAAGACTCCGATGGTTTGGACACGTAAAGAGAGCAGGGGAGGATACAGTGCTGGGAGTGTAAGTAGAGGACCTGGAAACAGTGCTCAGAAGGGAAAGACTCCGATGGTTTGGACACGTAAAGAGAGCAGGGGAGGATACAGTGCTGGGAGTGTAAGTAGAGGACCTGGAAACAGTGCTCAGAAGGGAAAGACTCCGATGGTTTGGACATGTAAAGAGAGCAGGGGAGGATACAGTGCTGGGAGTTTTGGAGAGATTGGAGATAGAAGGAAGGAGACCAGTTGGTAGACCTAGGAAAACGTGGAGAAGGTGAACACAGGAAGACTTGGCATTGATGGGATTGGATGAGCACCAGGCAGAGGACAGAGTAGAATGGAGGAGAGCCTTAAAGCGTTCAACTGCTCAGGAAGAGTGAACACGGATGTCAAACGAAATGATGATGATGATGATGTGGTATGAAGAGGAACAGTGGGTGCAATAGGCCTTGTACACTAATGAGAGGTATAGCTAAAGTTAAATTCTTGAGTTACAATACATTTTTAATACATTGTAGGTTATCATAGAGTGTGTAAGGGCTCACGAAAGGGGACTCACACCCTTCCACAGCTCTTATACCTTCAGTGGGTGACAAGGACTTAATTTTACGATGGGCATGAAAAAATTTGTAAACATCAATGTGGGTAATGGAACAAGTTATGATGATTGAAAGTAAAAATTATGTAAAGGCTCAAATCCAATGTGGGTGATGGAAAATAAATAATGGTTAATTTTTTTATAGAAGGTCAAATGCAATGTAGTTAATGGGAAAATAAAATAATGGCTCAAAGGAAAAATGTAGATTAAATGCAGAAAAATGTATGGAGGTTCAAATGAAAAAAAATAAATATAAATAAATAAATGGAAAGGTTCACATGCAAAAAAGAGAGAGAGAGAGAGAGAGAGAGAGAGAGAGAGAGAGAGAGAGAGAGAGAGAGAGAGAGAGAGAGAGAGAGAGAGAGAGAGAGAGAGAGAGAGAGAGAGAGAGAGAGAGATATCAAATGCCACAAAAATAGACTTGTTCAAATGCAAAAAAAAAAAAAAATAAATAAATAAATAAATAAGTTCAAATGACCCCAAAAATATATAGATTCAAATGCCCAAAAATATATAGAAATTCAAATGCAAAGAAAATATAGGCAGGTTGAAATACCCAAAAAATATATAGATTTAAATGCCCAAAAATATATAGAAATTCAAATGCAAAGAAAATATAGAGACAGGTTGAAATGCCCCCCAAAATATATAGATTTAAATGCCCAAAAATATATAGAAATTCAAATGCAAAGAAAATATAGACAGGTTGAAATGCCCCCAAAAATATATAGATTTAAATGCCCAAAAATATATAGAAATTCAAATGCAAAGAAAATATAGAGACAGGTTGAAATGCCCCCCAAAATATATAGATTTAAATGCCCCAAAATATATAGAAATTCAAATGCAAAGAAAATATAGAGACAGGTTGAAATACCCCAAAAATATATAGATTTAAATGCCAAAAAATATATAGAAATTCAAATGCAAAGAAAATATAGACAGGTTGAAATGCCCCCAAAAATATATAGATTTAAATGCCAAAAAATATATAGAAATTCAAATGCAAAGAAAATATAGAGACAGGTTGAAATGCCCCCAAAAATATATAGATTTAAATGCCAAAAAATATATAGAAATTCAAATGCAAAGAAAATACAGAGACAGGTTGAAATACCCCCCAAAATATATAGATTTAAATGCCCCAAACTATATGGAAATTTAAATGCAAAGAAAATATAGAGACAGGTTGAAATGCCCCCCAAAATATATAGATTTAAATGCCTAAATATATAGAAATTTAAATCCAAAGAAAATATAGAGACAGGTTGAAATGCCCCCTAAAATTATATAGATTCAAAGTAAAAAAAATAGAGAGAGGTTCGAAGTAAAAAGATAGAGGATTAAATGCCAAAAAATATAGTTTCAAATGCCAAAAAAAATAGAGGTTCAAATACAAAAAAATTAGGTTCAAAGTAAAGAATATAGAGGGATTTAAATGTCAAAAAATATAGTTTCAAATGCCAAAAAAAAATAGAGGTTCAAATACAAAAAACTTAGGTTCAAAGTAAAAAATATAGAGGGATTTAAATGCCAAAAAATATATACAGAAGCTTAAAAGCAAAAGGGAATCAAATCAAAACCCAAATCAATTTCATGACCATTAAAATTAAAAACAAAAAACACACATTGGTTGATATGCCTTACATGGTCTCCGCCTACCTCCATGGAGTCTCCGGTCAGCTCCAGCGTGTACCTCTCCTGTTCAATGATCTTCTTCTTCTCCTCCAGTTCGATCAGCAAGTTCTCCTTCAGCTCCTTCTTCTTCTCCTCGAACTCCCGCGCCGCCAGTCTCTTCTCCGCCGCATAGTCACGCTCCACCCACTCCGTCTCAATGTCCCTCCACAGGTCGTTGAGGCGAAGTCTGTGGATGAGGGTGGAAAGGATTTATGAGGGGGATTTTTTGTTTTGTTTTGTTGTTTTATAGCAAAGGAAGCAGCTCAAGGCAGAACAGAGATCCAGGCAAAAAGAGGCAAGAGACAAATTCTGACGCTAAAATCATCTAGCTTGTTGGAAATGGCTCAGAGTTATCAACATGCCAACTTTTTATCCACTTTTTGTCCGAAGTCACCCCAGTTGACGGTATATAGAAAAAGAACCACAAATTTGGTCTTGAAGAAACTGCTTGAAAACTCCGAACTGTACCTGCATACATAAACGACATTACAGTTTTACCTTTCCTTGTAGGCAGCATCAATCTTCTTGAGCTTCTTGTTGTACTCTGGGTGGGAGTTGTCACGGAGCTGCTGCAACTGTTTCTTGAGCTGGGCTAACTTATCCTGGTACATTCTAGGGAAAAAAAAGTGGTGAAAATATATACTGAAATAAAAACTCAAGAAAAAAACAAAAAAACAGGACCATAAACATTTTTTGAGGCATTAAATAAGGTCTAGGCACAAAGGAAGGAAGGAAGGAAGGAAGGAAGGAAGGAAGGAGCACTAGGCAAAAAAAGGAAAGGAAGGAAGGATGGAAGGAAGAAGATATAGGCAAAAAAATTAAAGGAAGGAAGGAAGGAAGGGAGGAAGCAGCTCTAGGCAAAAAAATGAAAGGAAGGAAGGAAGGAAGCAGCTCTAGGCAAAAAAATGAAAGGAAAGGAAGGAAGGAAGGAAGGAAAATATATAAACACCATGAAAAAGAAAATTCACAACAACATGTATCATAGGGTGAGTGAGACCGAGGCAGGATACTCACTGTTCCTTGATGCCGGCGTACTCCTCCTTCCCCCTCGGCTCCCCTTCACTGCCCAAGTCTGTGTCTGCTGGATATTTATATTTTATTTTAATGAGGGTAACATAAAATTCAATTAAACTCATAAACACAGCTCTGAAGAAAGATAAATAGTACGATAAGATCTGTTTCCAGGTAAGTTTTGATTTGCTTACTATCACATTTCTTTGGAGGGGAGATTGTTATTATTATTTCTTTTTTACAACAAAGGAGACGGATCAAGGGCAATGAAAAGTGTAGAAAAAAAAAAAAAGCTCGCTACTCACCGCTCACACAACAGACAAAATCAAAGACTGGCCAAAAGAGAGGTCAATTTCGGGTGGAGATGAGAGAATATGGGGCAGGGGACAAAAAAACTAGAGATTTGCCCCAGAAAGTTATGAGACTTAATCAAAACACCTCAGAACATCCCGGAAAAAAAAGTTTAGCTCTTAACCTGGTAGCAGCGACAGGCCAAATTTGTGGCTTTACCATGTAGCAGCGACGGGCCAAATTTGTGGCTTTACCGTGTAGCAGCGACGGGCCAAATTTGTGGCTTTACCGTGTAGCAGCGACGGGCCAAATTTGTGGCTTTACCGTGTAGCAGCGACGGGCCAAATTTGTGGCTTTACCGTGTACCAGCGACAGGCCAAATTTGTGGCTTTACCGTGTAGCAGCGACGGGCCAAATTTGTGGCTTTACCGTGTACCAGCGACAGGACAAAATAGATGATGCATAAGCTGATCACAAATGCGTTTATATATATTATGAAATGGTTTGTGTGAGTGATGATTTTTTCTCATTTTTCTCGCTTAGAGGGACCTTTAAGAACATGATCCCCGCAGCTACCGGGTTAATCAAAACATCCCAGAAAAAAAGTTTAGCTCTTAAAATCAGATGATGTTGTTTATCTAAAATCTACCAGTCTCAAATTTGGTAGCAAGGCAACTCTCCACCCGAAATTGACCTCTATTTTGGCCATTTTTCACTTTTGTCTTTGTGGGAACAGTGATTAGCGAGCTTTTTTTTTAATATTTTCTTTGATGCCCTCGAGCTGATTCGTTAGATGTAAAAAATAAATAAATAAAAACTGTCTGTGAGGTTAGAGACTATTGATGAAGGTAAACTTAACAATTACCATGTGACTGACCCTGCCCTCCTCTCTCTCTCCCTCCCTTCCCCTCTCTATCTCTCTCTCTCTCTCCCCATTCCCCCCTCTCTCACCATCCCCTTCCCCCCCTCTCTCACCATCCCTTCCCCCCTCTCTCACCATCCCTTTCCCCCCTCTCTCACCATTCCTTCTCCCTCTCTCACCATCCCCTTTCCCCCTCTCACCATCCCTTTCCCCTCTCACCATCCCTTCCCCTCTCTCACCATCTCTTCCCCCTTCTCTCACCATCCCCTTCCCCTTCTCTCACCTTCCCTTCCCTCTCTCACCATCCCCTTCCCCCCTCACTCACCATCCCCTTTCCCCTCTCTCACCATCCCCTTCCCCCTCTCACCATCCCTTCCCCTCTCTCTCACCATCCCTCTCCCCTCTCTCACCATCCCCTCCTCTCTCTCACCATCCCCTCTCCCCTCTCTCTCACCATCCCTTTCCCCCCTCCCCTCTCTCACCATCCCTTTCCTCTCTCTCACCATCCCTTTCCCCATCTCTCACCTTCCCTTCCCCTCTCTCACCATCCCTTCCCCATCTCTCACCATCCCTTCCCCATCTCTCACCATCCCTTCCCCCTCTCTCACCATCCCTTCTCCTCTCTCACCATCCCTCCCCTCTCTCACCATCCCTTCCCCATCTCTATCCCCTTTCCCCCCCACTCACCACACCTTCCCCCCCACTCCCAGTCCTCACCATCTTCACTCTCCCGGTCCTCGTAGTCCCTGGAGTCCTCAAAATCAGCGTCGTTGTCGTCGTCGTAGTCGTAGTCCTCGTGCGCGAAGTCCCCAGAAGCAGGCGACCGGGGTGACGCCAACTCGGACATGGTTGCTACGGTGCGCCCAGGCCACTCACGCGCTATTTCTTCATTGACGTTTGTTCTCTGGTGTTTAATGAGTGTTTTGGTGGAGTTTGTGGTCTCTGGGTGTGGTAGTAAGGTTGTGGTGGTCAGTTTGCGGTGGGTACTTTACGCGCGCTCGGTCTCTCTCTCTTTCTCTCTCTCTCTCTATCTCTCAGTCAGCTGTTGCCGTTTTGGACGTTTGTAAACAAAACATTTTTTAAGACCTTTTTTTATTATTATTAGTTGTTTATTTTGATCTATTGCATATATAAATGGGAAAGATGAATGGTATAGAAGTGAAATGCTGTATAAAGATCTGTTGTTCTATAATTTAAAAAAAGTTGATCATTGTCTGCAAGCCCAGCCATAATTGCTGTATTTTAAAACAATATATATATTTAAATTCAATTCAGTTCAATTTCACTATCTTAAAAATTTGTTTCTATACGATATTCTCTCTCTCAGTCTACTTGCAACAATTAATTAATAAACTATCAATCAATATCATTTCTAGGGGGATATTCAAGGGGAAATTAGGATAAGGGTTAATTAGGATAAGGAAAGGTATTGGGATGTGGTAATCAGCATTATTAGGGAGATAATGACTGATGATCCTATTACTAAATGTGTCAGGAGTGGGATATATATATTAACTACAGGAGATGGGAGATAATTCCACTCTTGGATGCTGCGGGGAAAGTGAATATATTTGAATATACTATAGTGTTAAGTCTGTTATAAGTGTGGTATTTAAGGTTGTGGTTGCCTCTAGTGGTTCCTGTAGGCTATACGTATATATATAATTGTCGGGTGTATTTTAGCAAAGTGTCTGATGTAGTGCTGTAATCAATCTGTAATTCACTATATATCACTACGTTTTGTTCCTGGATCCTGTCATATTACCACAAGAGCGGCAAACACCATATTTGACTCAGTCCAAACCAGAGGAAGTTATATATCACCCCCAGCATTGATCTCTTCCATGGTATAATCCTTCACAATATGGTAAGTGTACGGTACAATATGTCTTTCATTTCGCATTTGTAAACTTTCACTACGAGGAAGATAAAAACTTCCCCGGGAAACAATGAATTTTTAAAGTTATGTTTCTTAAATTTGCTATACCAATCAGTGCTTCTCAACACTTTCTAGCTGGAGCACTATGTATATATATTATAGATCCATATTACTTAAAATCGCAAAATTCCAGGAAAACAGCGTCTTACATGCAGGCATCTGAGAGGAGGAGGAGAAGTTGAAGTGGATAAGTGTTAATTTCTTAGTTCCGTCATTTGGAGCGAAATAATAAGAATAAAATCAATACGTAATGTCTAATGAAGGATCACTCTACCTCCCCCCGTGGCAGCATGAGTGTGTGTCAGTCCACGTGGGCGGTGCGGGCGTGCGGCTGGGCGGGTCGCTCTGGCCCCTGCTGTGCGCGGAGCATGACCTGGCACCCTCCGCTGACCACCGCGCGGGGCAGGCTGAGGGGCGGGACTGTGCCACTGATGCCCCCGAGGCCTTATTCACCCTTTCCGAGGCAGGACGGTACACGCCTAGGGCCTTGTTGGTGGACAATGAACCCAGCGCCATTGGTAAGTTAATTAAGGATATTGTTTACAGTACTGATCACTGCACTTGAAATATATATAAGTAGGGCACTGTCAGGGGTCAAAAGCTATTTATAACTTATCCTGCAAAACTATATACTCTCGCCCAGCGGTTCGGTAAGTTCCCTAGCTAGGTGATCTTTATAATATAGTGTTAGGGCCTATATAGATTGGTAGTATTTAATTCAGTATATAACTACACCCATAACAGATATATCGATCTTATACCTTACGTTAATTCGGAAACAAGCTTCCATTAAAATGTTATCCTTCCACAGATGAGGTTCGAAAGGGTTACTGCAGAGATCTCTTTCCTCCTGGCCAGCTCGTGACAGGGAAAGAGGATGCTGCGAACTGCTATGCGCGGGCCTACTACAGACAGGACTCCAGTGGGTTAGTGGATATGAAGACTGTGATGGAACAAATTCGCAAAACAACCGAAATTTGCGATGATCTACAGGGGTTCTTGATCTTCCACTCCCTCGGGGGCGGCACGGGGGCGGGGACGACGTCAGCGGTGATGGAGCACTTGACGGCTGAGTACCCGCGGCAGACCAAGATCACCTTCGCCGTCTTCTCGTCAGATCGTTACATGCAGTCCACCGTTCAACCTTACAACTGCGTCCTGGCCTCCCATGCTATGATGCCACACGCTGACTGCACCTTCCTGCTTGACAATGACGCTGTGGTCGATCTCTGCGCCGTGAAGGGGAAGATCCGCCACCCAAGCCTCGATGATGTCAACAGTCTCACGGCGCAAGTCACGTCTTCAGTCACTCTCGGTCTCCGCTCTTCGGGGCCTTTTCTCAGCACCTTACAAGAGTTCCCCGTCAACCTGGTGCCTTTCCCGAGACTCCACTTCCCGCTGGTCTCCTATGCTCCTGTCATGGACGTGGAGCAGCCCGGGGAAGATCTTGAAAGCCCCAGGAGTCTGACACTCTCATGTCTCGACGCGGAATCCCACCTGCAGAAGTGCGACCCGAGGAAGGGGCGTTACGCGGCCTGCTGCCTCCTCTACCGCGGTGATGTGACTCCAGTGGATGTCAATACGGCCATTGCTTACATTAAGGCGAGAAGGAAGTTTGATTTCGTTGACTGGTGTCCCACAGGGTTCAAAATCGGTATCAACCCCAAGGGGCCTTACGCTTCACCCGGTCAGCGGCACTTTGGGGTCCCTCGCTCCGCCCTTTGCATGCTCGCCAGCAACTCTGCCATCGCCGAGCTCTGGGGGACACTCACGGACAAGTTTGACCTCATGTTTGCCAAGGGTGCGTTCCTCCACTGGTATCTGAGTGAGGGAATGGACATGGAGCAGCTCGTGGATGCCCGGAATGACTTGGCAGCCCTCGAGAAGGAATATGGGGACCTGTTTGCCTCGACGTGGAATGGAAGTAATGGTAGCAAAGCCTTGGGGCATAAGTTTTGTCCTGGTGACTCGACAGGCATATAGATGACCTACTACTTGAACTTGTGAATAATATAACTTAGTTTAATGTGGATGAGGCTTATTTTTTTATTGACATTGCTTGTTTTGGAATGTACTACCATGCATTACACACATATAGGGATCGATAACCGGCACTTGACACCTCTTCAGGCCTTCAGTGGGGCAGGATATCAATGAACTTTCTGCTAGTTTTTATAATCGATCTGGGACAGTGATATATAAAATTCTATTCCCCTCCAGTTTTTTCTTTTTTTTACAACTAAGGATACAGCTCAAGGGCACAAAAAAGTAAATAATAATAATAATAAAAAAAGCTCGGTACTCCCACAAAGAATCCAAAGAGGTGGCCGAGAGAGAGGTCAATTTCGAGATCTTCCACAAGCCTTTTTTCCTTTGATTGTATACCTAATTCATTACCCCACTCACTCATCCTTACTAAAATATATATATGTCCAAGGCATCTTAAGTCTTCCAAATACTTTCTAAGCCTTCTCTCATATATTCAACCTCTTTATCCTCCTAGCTACAAATCTATTCCCCTCATTATCTTCCCACAAGCCTTTTTCCTTGAGTGTGTACCTTATTGATAACTCCCGTCACCCATCCTTACTTATATATATGTCCAATGCATCTCCGAGCAGCCTTGCATACACCCTTTAAGCCATCTCTCATACACACATCAACCTTCTCACCCTCCCAGCAATGACCAATTCACACAGACACTACTAAGATATCCACCACATTTTCCTGTCTGCTATTATTAATCCTGAACACTCGAAAGGTATATGGTTTTCTAAGAGGACAAATTAAAGGGTTGTTTCTTCACGTCTAGCTTTATTGTCCACTTTGCTCCATTTACTGTAAGGGAAAAGATGAGAATGAATTAGAAAATGATGCCTGACAAAGGACATGTATGTTATGAAATAGGTTAACAAAGAATACCGACTCAACACATATACACACACACACAGACACCCTCTCTCTCTCTCTCTCACACACATACACACACACACCCTTTCTCTCTCTCTACACACACACACACAGACCCTCTCTCTCTCTCTCTCTACACACACACACAGACCCCCTCTCTCTCTCTCTCACACACACAGTACTAATGAGAAATCTAACACAGTAAATAGAGGGAAAGTGAGGAAATGGACACAGGAGAAGCAAGGAAAAATAAATAAAAACAGAAAATGATAGCAGGGAAATATGCTACCTAAACACACACACGCACACACACACACCACAACCCTGAGCGCCACAGCATCACACTCGTACCTTCTGCAAAGAGGAGAGAAAAACATTGTCAATACCTGCTGTTCTAGGGATGAATAGTGAGGGTGGCGATGATAGGGTTTTGATAGTGATGACCGTGACACTTAACCCATTTATACGAACAGTGATGGTGATGATGATGGTGGTTAGGTAATGATGACTACACTAGTTATCCTATTTCTTATTGATAATGGTGGTGGTGATGGTGATGATGACTGACATAATCTATCTCTATTAACAATGATGGTGACTATGGGCTTGTGGAGAGATCATGAAGGGACTGGAAGAGAATAGACTGATGTCCCTTCCCCCGCCAAGTCAAAAATTAAAGCAAAACAAGTCTTGACACATCCTCGATATACTTTCGCCGGAAGAATGGAGTTGAAGTTGATGGCAATATTAGTGACTTGGGGTAAAGGGTAAGAGAATGTATGTAAGGGCAGGGCAATGATAAGCTAAAAGACCTCTAGAACCATGACCTGTTAGCTTATCAATGACCCAGTTGCTACGATGCCCTGACGGTGATGGAAATGACAGCACCTCACTAGCTAAAAACATCAGGTAATTCTAAGCTTATAATTAAACACAAACACAAGTACCTTTTTCGTAGCGGCTGCCATCTTTGCCTTCGCTGTGCCTCGCGCCTTCTTCATTCTGTTCTTGCGCTCCTTCCTCTGCTTGCGAGCCGTCTTCTTCACCTCCAGGAGCCCTTGCTGTAGAGGGGAAAGACAGATACTAGTATTATTCTTTGGGATGGTTGATGGTGACATGGGTGTGTTGGTTGAGATGTAGGAGACCTTGCTGTATGAGGGAAAGACAGGCACTGGTATTATTTTCTTGGGATGGTTGATGGTGACATGGGTGTGTTGGTTGAGATGTAGGAGACCTTGCTGTATGAGGGAAAGACAGGCACTGGTATTATTTTCTTGGGATGGTTGATGGTGACATGGGTGTGTTGGTTGAGATGTAGGAGACCTTGCTGTATGGGGGAAAGACAGGCACTGGTATTATTTTCTTGGGATGGTTGATGGTGACATGGGTGTGTTGGTTGAGATGTAGGAGACCTTGCTGTATGGGGGAAAGACAGGCACTGGTATTATTTTCTTGGGATGGTTGATGGTGACATGGGTGTGATGGTAGAGATATAGGAAGCAGGAGGATGGCAAGGAGGATGAGTGGAACAGTAATAGTGATAGGTAGTAGAGGAATGTGATGGGATAGGTAATAAGGATTAGAGGTGGAGATTATGGATTGGGAGAAGGGCTAGAAGGGGATAGATGGGAACAAAGCATGGGTGTCAGGGTGAAGTATGGTGGACAGGAGAGGTTGCGACAAAAGGCTGGCTGTGTGAAATTGTGGACAGATGGAAAGTAGGAAAGTTTCATTTAGTCGGCGCAACATCTGTGGTCATATGCCGGAGAGAGACAGAAGGGGAAGGAATTATAGGAGACAGGACACAACCCCCGATTAATACCTGGTACCCATTCACTGCTGAGGAGAGATGGAGGAACCTTACAGCCAGACAGAGGAAAGGAGGATAAGATGAACAAGCATTTAATCATTCAGTGGTCACATCATTAGAGTGAGTGATGGTTTGAAGTAGACGTGAAACACTTCTTGCTGTAATGCCCAGGGTATATGGTTAGCTTATAATACCTGGCAGAACTGGGATACTGTATTTGGTAAGGTCATGTAACAAGGTCAGGTTGCAATGGAAAGTTTCGTTTAGTCGGCACAACATCTGTGGTCATATGACGGAGAGAGACAGAAGGGGAAGGAATTATAGAAGGGAACAGATCCCAGGAGACAGGACACAACCCCCATTCACTGCTGGGTGGACAGGGGCGTAGGGTATCGGAAAAGCCACCTAAATTTTCCCACTCCGCCCAGGAATCGAATCCGGGCTCTCTTGGTTGTGAGCCAAGTGTGCTAACCACTGCACCACGAAGCCCCCCAGATTGCTATGGAAGAAAACAAACAAGGCCAAAAAAAAGAGAAATGCAGAAACTGAAAGTGGATTAAACGTGAAGGAAATAAATGGAAAGAAAACTGAAAAGCAAAAGACTATAATTAAAGTGTATGGAAAGCGAGATCTCGGTAAATAGTGAAGCATGAAAATGAGAAGAAGGATCAAGGAGGGCCTAAGGAGCAATACAAACTGGAATAAATCAAAAGAAGGAGAATTCAAGACAAACCAATCAAAATAATATATCGACACGGTAAGAGAAATATTGCGGCATTGCTTACCCTGACGAGGCGGTATTTAGGCTCGATCTTCTTGGCGTAGTCGAGGGTGTCGTAGACGAGAGCAAAGCCAGTGCTCTTGCCGCCACCAAAGGCAGTGCGGAACCCGAAGCAGAAAACCACATCGCCGGTGGTCTTGTACATCTGTTTGGGGGTGCGTGTGGTTAAGATACGCAAATTTTCAATATCGAGATTTTTTAAATTTATGGCACGAGAAAAAGGGATGATAAAGGAGGGGGAGAGGAGAATTGTATATCTTATTTATAAAAGTGGTGTAGAAGATTGTTTTCACTTTACTAGAAGAGGAAATCAAAGGCAAAATAACTGAACCCACTAATATATTATTGACAAAATGTGCATATCTCTCTGCCGATATTTCCGGTTATTAGTTAGTTAGGCAAAAAATAAAAATAATTATGAAAAGCTCAACAATCCAATAATTACTAACTTCAAACCAACAAAGGCTATATAGTTTACTTTATTACTTATTCACCAAGAGTACAAGATAAAAGTCTCCACAAATATCACACAGGAACACAGTCACAAGTGCTCACCTTGGCCAGCTTCTCCCTGATCTCTGTCTTGGGAACAGTGGCTCGGTTGGGGTGCAGCACATCCACAACCTGGCGAGGAAAGGAAGGAGTAGGGTATGTCACTTTTCTTGACCTTAATGATTAATGTGCAAGGCGCCCGTATATGTGCATAATACACACTGGCCTCGGCAACTCAAACATGATGCTTGAGTTAACTCCCTGGGCACACAATTATTAATTTTATTCAGTCCTATAAATAATAGTGTAAGTATTTAGGGAATCATGTTGACTCATCCTGTATGGCTCCCGTCCATCAATATACAGACTGCTACTATAACCATTTTTCCCCCCGTTCCCTTATAAGTAGATAT
Source organism: Eriocheir sinensis (assembly GCF_024679095.1). Classification (NCBI taxonomy): domain Eukaryota; kingdom Metazoa; phylum Arthropoda; class Malacostraca; order Decapoda; family Varunidae; genus Eriocheir; species Eriocheir sinensis. The sequence continues at coordinate 4,588,755 of NC_066576.1, read as the reverse complement.
AGATACTTAGTTTGCTATACTTTTTGTTGTGCCCAAGAACAATTACTTAAGTCTGCATTTCATTAATAAATCTATAAAAATCCCAGGCACCGTTTTCTTTGTATAACCTAACAACACAACCATGTACTAGACTGGTAAAGTTGGCAAAAGTGTTCCTCGCGCAGTGCTGGGAAAAAAGGGCACAAATGTCTGAATAAGTGAATATAAGTGGCTTTATTTCAGGTTAGAAAATTACATAACGCTGAAAAGAAAGTTGTGTGAATAAGAAGGGAGGAACGAGAGGAGGAGGACCTAAGAAGCGATACAAAGCGTTACAGGTCAAAAGAAGAAGAAGAAGTCTGCACCATATCATACCAAGCTGGCGTGGCACAAAATACCATTCCTTACAGGGCACCACATAATAGACGCTGAATACCCAAGTTTTGATACTCACCATCTGCTTCCTGTTCAGCAGACGGTTGGTGAGGAACTTCCTGGTGCGGATGGTGGCGGTGGTCTCCGACTGGAAGAAAAGAAAAAGGTCAGCGGGAATATAATAAAAAGGTCAGCCTGGCGGGAATATAATAAAAAGGTCAGCGGGAATATAAGAAAAAGGCCAGTGGGAATATAAGAAAAAGGCCAGCGGGAATATAAGAAAAAGGCCAGCGGGAATATAAGAAAACGGTCAGCGGGAATATAAGAAAAAGGTCTGCGGGAATATACGAAAAAGGTCAGCCTGGCGGGAATATAATAACAAGGTCTGCGGGAATATACGAAAAAGGTCAGCCTGGCGGGAATATAATAACAAGGTCTGCGGGAATATAATAAAAGGTCAGCGGGAATATACGAAAAAGGTCAGCGGGAATATACGAAAAAGGTCAGGTCAGTTCCAAGTTAGCACTCTTCAAGTTCACGTAGCTCCTGAACTTTCACTCCTTTTTTTCCAGATTTCACGTAGCAGATCTTTTTTTATCCTCCATGTTTTCTTCCCTCCATAAAAACTTTCACTTGAGATTAATAATAATTTTGAACTTTTCTCACGGTTTGTTTACATTCACAACCCCACATTTAAGGCGTTATCTCGGCGCCATTAAGTCACCCGCAGCCCCATTTCCCTGCCGGCGCCCCTGTCCACACTCTCTGCCTTAACCTGCGCCATGTTATATCACCGCCATTATTCAGATGTAAGAGAAACAGGGAGATATAAAGAGCCGCACCTCCTTCCCCATGGCGCGTGTTGTGATGAAGGCTGAAAGGGACGTTGAGGACACGGACGGAGGGAACTAGCATGTGGAATTTAAGTACCAGGTCTAAAACTCATATATAGGGCCATTAAGTCCATATAATTAAGTAAAAATAAAGGATAGTGATAGTCAGAATAAATAAAATCTCAATATAATGCCATAATTACTATAAGCGATAGGCGGGAACTGAGATTTGGAATATTAGTACCAGGCCTAAAACGCATATAAAAATGGGCATAAGAAGTATATAATTAACATAAAATGAAGGAAAAGCTCAGTTAAAGCAAATAAAGACTCACCAAAATGCCATAATGTACTCTTATAACCATAAATGAGAGAGCGGTTCAAAATTATAATTCCCCTAATTTCCCACAAACTACTTAAGACAACGCATAATTCTCTATACTGTTTAACGTTAAAATCAACATAATAATCAACAATAAACTATCAATCAATCAATCAGTCATTTCTTTCTTTTCTACACTTTCCAACCTAAAATAAATTAAGCGAGGGGGATCTTTTTGCGATTTTGTGGACGGCGCCTTAACGTCCCTTCCTCCAGTGTCTCCCCCAAACAAGCAGCCATGCCCAAGGAGGTGCGTCTCTTTATCTTCATTTATCCCGGCCATCGCTGTATCGTAATGGCCGGGGGTATATTGTATGGGTAGAGGAGTGATTGGAGTATTATTGTAGTGGGGTATTAATGGCGTGGGAGGTGCAGGAGAGGCATATTGAAGGGGTGAAACAAGGTACCCGGGGATGTAAACAAACCCAAAGTGGTGATGAGGGGGCAAGGTGTGGTGGTGGTGTGTGGTTATTGTGGTGGTGGTGTAGGGGGTTATTGTGGTGGTCTGAGGGGTGTGGTGTGGTGTGGTGGTGGTGTTATGGCGTGGAGTGGATGGGAGGTGTGACAAGGTTGTGTTCTCGTGTGCAGGTCACTCGGCCTCTTATAGTTTCCCTGTTCTTATGTTTATTTAATTATTCATGCAAGAGTTCATGTATTTATTTATTCGTTTATTTTAAGTATTTATTACGGATAGTACTCACGAGAGGGTGTACAGCAGCCTCTGGGGAAGGTAATACAACAAGGATTCCATTTTGATCCCTGAGTGCTCTGCGGTAACAAGTGACCTCGGGGAAATATAAGGGGGTCAGTATTATTCCAGAATATGAATTATCGTGTGTCCATAACGATAAACGCACTGCTGTGTTGTTTTTCCGTTGCAGGTGGAAAGGGGGTCGGTAAAGATTCGTTTTAGATCCATGCCAGTATCATAATCTACTTTATGAAACATCACTATCTCTTCATATATCTTTTCTACAAACTTTCAACAGTCATGGAAACGCTTTGAAAATCCAATTCAATTATCTCTTCATGTATCTTTTCTACAAATTTTCAACAGTCATGAAAACGCTTTGAAAATCCAATTCAATTATCTCTTCATGTATCTTTTTTACAAACCTTCAACAGTCATGAAAACGCTTTGAAAATCCAATTCAATTATCTCTTCATATATCTTTTCTACAAACTTTCAACAGTCATGGAAACGCTTTGAAAATCCAATTCAATTATCTCTTCATATATCTTTTCTACAAACTTTCAACAGTCATGGAAACGCTTTGAAAATCCAATTCAATTATCTCTTCATATATCTTTTCTACAAACTTTCAACAGTCATGGAAACGCTTTGAAAATCCAATTCAATTATCTCTTCATATATCTTTTCTACAAACCTTCAACAGTCATGGAAACGCTTTGAAAATCCAATTCAATTATCTCTTCATATATCTTTTCTACAAACCTTCAACAGTCATGGAAACGCTTTGAAAATCCAATTCAATTCAAGATACTGGCACGGACCTACAACGAATCTTAAACGGGGGGTCGAGGGGGACAGAGCACCCCCCATTAGGTAGGTTATGTAAAGTTAATGTAAAGTTAGGTTTGGGTAGTTTAGATTTATTCGGCACTCAGTGTGGGGCGACAGAAATATCGGTAAGGATTCGTTTTAGTATCGTGCCAGTATTTCATTACCTGCCTTAAGAAACATCACTAGCTCTTCATATATCTTTGCTTCAAACATCCAACAATCCTGGAAACGCTTTTAAAATCCAATTCAAGGACTATTTAGTGTTGAAAATAGGGGATAAGATTCACAAAAGCGCAGCCTCTAGTGACTAAAGTTTTTTTGGTTTACTGTGGCTTATTTTTTATTTCCAAGGTTTCCAGTGAATTATTTTTGTAGCTCATTCTTTTTCTCATTTTCTTTCTTATTTATATAACTAAAGGTCATGAGTGGATTTATTTGAGAGGCTTAGTTTAAGTTTACAGTGGTTTATTTTTTCAACCCATACTTTATTTCATTATTCCAAATCCATTTTTTTTATTTCCAAGGTTTCCAGTGAATTATTTTTGTAGCTTATTCTCTTTTTCTCATTTTCTTTCTTATTTATAGAACGTTTGAATTTGTTTGTGGATTTATATAAGTAATGTAGTTCAAGTTTACAATGGTTAATTTTTTCAATCTATACTTTATTTATTTATTTTCCTTTTTACAAATCTTTATGAGTTTCTTTATACATTTATTCACACTTGTCTTTTTCCCTAATTATGAAGCACACTCAAGTAATTTTATGTAAGAGAAAATGAGTTAAATCTTAGTTATCTTTTTGTCACCTATACTTAATTTTCTCCTCTTTACAAAGCTTTATGTTAACCAAATTTTTCTTCATTTCCATCTGCATTGAACACGGCATTTACGAAGCTCACTCAATTGTTTATATGTACAAGAAAATGAGTTTCAAGCCTACATTTGCCTATTTTTGTAACCCGTACATTATATTATTTTCTTATTTTACAAAGCTTTATGTTAACCAAATTTTTCTTCATTTTCATCTACCAGGAATACGAGTCACGGGTAAAGTCTCTCCCCGGTAGAATCTCGCTCTCCCAGTGTTAACAGAATTATAGCCGATTGATAAGTATCGGTTGTATTTGTAGAGCGAGTACTTATTAGCCATTATGTAGAGATTGTTTACCTTAGTGATAGTCAAGAGGGAGGGTGCTAACTCCTCATAAGTTGTCTAATCTGATTTTTAAGTTGTTGGCGCAAGGGCCGCGGACGACACTTGTGGATAGTTTATTCCACTTATGTCAAACTAATTTCCTCTCCTTTGAGTTCTTACCGCGAGTTTTTGGAGCTTGAGACAAAATTGGGTTGTATTATAAGATATTTCGTCACCCAAAAACGCATATTTGACAAGGCTTTCATAGGAGTTGTGTGGATTTCCAAGAGTAGTTTTATGACCCTGGTGTTAGTTTGACCCTTCTTCTGTACCATGAACCTAAGAACACATATTTGACAAGGCTTCCGTAGGAGTTGTGTGGATTTCCAAGAGTAGTTTTATGACCCTGGTGGTAGTTTGACCCTTCTTCTGTACCATGAACCTAAGAGCACATATTTGACCAGGGTTTCGTAGGAGTTGTGTGCATTTCCAAGAGTAGTTTTATGACCCTGGTGGTAGTTTGACCCTTCTTCTGTACCATGAACATAAGAACACATATTTGACAAGGCTTCCGTAGGAGTTGTGTGGATTTCCAAGAGTAGTTTTATGACCCTGGTGGTAGTTTGACCCTTCTTCTGTACCATGAACATAAGAACACATATTTGACAAGGCTTCCGTAGGAGTTGTGTGGATTTCCAAGAGTAGTTTTATGACCCTGGTGGTAGTTTGACCCTTCTTCTGTACCATGAAGCTAAGAACACATATTTGACAAGGGTTTTGCAGGAGTTGTGGGCATTTCCAAGAGTAGTTTTATGACCCTGGTGGTAGTTTGACCCTTCTTCTGTACCATGAAGCTAAGAACACATATTTGACAAGGCTTACATAGGAGTTGTGTATATTTCCAAGAGTAGTTTTATGACCCTGGTGGTAGTTTGACCCTTCTTCTGTACCATGAACCTAAGAACACATATTTGACAAGGAGTTCGTAGGAGTTGTGGGCATTTCCAAGAGTAGTTTTATGACCCTGGTGGTAGTTTGACCCTTCTTCTGTACCATGAACCTAAGAACACATATTTGACAAGGGTTTCGCAGGAGTTGTGGGCATTTCCAAGAGTAGTTTTATGACCCTGGTGGTAGTTTGACCCTTCTTCTGTACTGTGGGCATTGTGCAAACCCATATAAGCTCGCCATATATTCATTTACTGACCTATTTTCTCTGACAGACGTTCCGCAAGGTAGTCCAGATCGGGCGGGTGATCTACCTCAATGAAGGGCCCTACCGTGGTAAGCTGGCCGTCATTGTGGACATCATTGACTGCAACAAGGTGAGGGAGAGCTGCCTTACCTTACACCTCTTTGCCTTGATGAGTTTACAGGCTCATAACTTCTGTTCCTCTCTTTTAGGGTCATAATACTAAACATTTCGAAGCCCAAGTTCACATATTTGACAAAGCATTCGTAGAAGTTTGGGGCATATCCAGAAGTTGTTTTATGACCCTGGTGGTTGTGTGACCCTTCTTCTGTGCCGTGAACCTAAAGAAACACTCATTTGAATTCGATTGACCCCCCTTTGACCTTCAGAAATAGTTGATGTGAGAAGCGAAAGTGATTTATAGTACTGACCTTAATGTCCTCTGTAGTCAATTCAGGAGCAGTGAGTAGCGGGCTTTTTTTTTTTTTTTTTTTTTTTCATTATTGTTTTCATTTTTCTTATACGCCCTTGAACCGTCTCCTTTGCTGTTAAAAAAAAATGTTACTCCTCCTTTGTTTGTTCTCTTTTCCGATACCCTACGCCCCTGTCCACCCAGCAGTGAATGGGTACCAGGTATTAATCGGGGGTTGTGTCCCGTCTCCTGGGATCTGTTCTCTTCTATAATTCCTTCCCCTTCTGTCTCTCTCCGGCATATGACCACAGATGTTGCGCCGACTAAACGAAACTTTCCCTTCTCCTGTAATTCCTTTCCCTTCTGTCTCTCTCTGGCATATGACCACAGATGTTGCGCCGACTAAATGAACCTTTCCCTTCTCCAGTAAATCCTTCCCCTTCTGTCTCTCTCTGGCATATGACCACAGATGTTGCGCCGACTAAATGAACCTTTCCCTTCTCCTGTAAATCCTTCCCCTTCTGTCTCTCTCTGGCATATGACCACAGATGTTGCGCCGACTAAACGAAACTTTCCCTTCTCCTGTAATTCCTTCCCCTTCTGTCTCTCTCCGGCATATGACCACAGATGTTGCGCCGACTAAATGTAACTGTCCACCTTTCTCATGTCTTCCTACACAGACTCAGATTACCAATATCATAGTGGATTGAATATACTTAACTTGATTATAGACAGGCTCTTTCTGATATTCTGACACAATCCTTCCCTTGCCAGGCCCTGATCGATGGACCATGCACAGGTGTCCCCCGCCAGGCATTCAAGTTCTCCGAGATGCTCCTGACGAAGTATTTGGTGAGTGGTCCAGTGATGTTAGTTCTTCCTTGTCTGTTTATATTTGCAAGCTACACAGAGGTCCAAGATGTTTGTCAACCCATCCGCTGCGATTAGCACGGATTTGGCCTTCACTGGTAGCCTGGTAACATGCACTCCCGGGTCTTTCTCTGCCTCTGTGGTGGATAGTGGAGTGTTTCCCATGTGGTATTGGTGTGCTGGATATCCTCTCCCAAGGTGCAGGACTTAACATTTCTCCTCATTGAATTGTAGCAGCCACTTATTGCTCCACTCCTGTAGCTTGGTGATGTCTTCTTGTAGGAAATCCACAGTTAAGGGGTGAACAACTTCTGCCACTTAAGGGAAAACAAGTACATTGAATGGGAAGCTTAAATTTACTGCTTAGAATTACTGTTTCAGCTTAAATTTCCTGCATAGAATTACTGTTTCAGCTTAAAATTACTGCTTAGAATTACACTTTATATCATTCTGTCCACTTCCTTCCCGCAGCTTAAGATCAACCGCAGCCAGAGGTCCAAGATTCTACGTGGCGTGTGGGAAGAGGCAAAGATTGACGAGAAGTTTGCCGAGTCCAGGTGGAACAAGAACCTGGAGAAGGATGTCGTGGTGAGTAAGAAAATGACGCTGTGTTTGTAGATGTGCTCGCCTGCAGACTTTTCAATCTCCTCTGTCCATTAGGGGGCTTCGTGGTGCAGTGGTTAGCACACTCGGCTCACAAACGAGAGAGCCCAGGTTCGATTCCCGGGCGGAGTGGACAAAAATGGGCAGCTTTTTTGATACCCTACACCCCTGTCCACCCAGCAGTGAATGGGTACCAGGTATTAAACAGGGGTTGTGTCCCTTCTATAATTCCTTCACCTTCTGGCTCTCTCCGGCACATGACCACAGATGTTGCGCCGACTAAACAAAACTTTTCACCTTTCCGCATAGATCCACATACATCTGCCGAGCTCTGTCTGATGGAGGGCAGGGTTCCATCATATCAGTCATCATCATCTTTGCTTGTCTGTGTAATTAAATCCACTTTCATCTCTCATATACCCATTACTGAGATCTATCCTGCTCTCTACCTCTCTCATGCCTCGTCCTTTCCCCGCAGCGTTCCAACATGACAGACTTTGACCGGTACAAGCTGGGCCGCGCCAGGCAGAGCCGTAACAAGATCCTCAACCGCGTCCACTTCCACATCAGGAAACAGCACTTCAAGTCCCTCAGGGTAGCCAAACTTAAGAAGGCTGCCAAGAAGTAAAAAATATCTTGCTGGATGAGCTAAATAAACTTGTTGGGTGTAACTTTTGTCTCCTCTCATTCCTGTTTCCAGCTGACACTTAAATAGTTGCTGAAGGTCTTGCTAGGAAGGGTTTTAGTGTTGAAGAGTTTGGTGAACCATTTGTAACAGGTCTTTCATTCCTCTAGGTGAGTGTTTTTTTCGTTTACGTTCTTGGTATTGAATATACTTACATAATACAATACTTTACGAGCTATCCTAATCTCTGTTTCTTGTGACTTGTATTTACCAGTTACCGTAAGTCTAGTAAAGTTCTTTATTCCTAGATGCACAGATAAGAGTTTGAGGTGCTTGCCCGTGACTGAAGCAACATTGGTGTATGGGACGATAACGTTTGCTTCACCCTTGGAGTTGGTTTGGCCTGAAGGGGAACGTCACTACCAGCAAGGCAAGTGTTGTGTACTGTGCATATGAGGTTTCTAGTTGTTAATATACCCAATCAGTTTATTTCTCCATCTGGTCTCACTGTACATAACTCAAGTACAGCTCATGCGTTCTACCAGTTTACTTTCTGCAGCTTAAAATTAGTTACAGCTTAGAATTACAGTAACAGTTTGAATTACAGTTTTCCTTTTCCCATTTATGCTTATTTGTCAATGTTTATACTCATACAAAATTTGCCTCTCTGCAAATTCCTATATTACTGCTTAATTGTTGTATAGTTCAGATTTATTTATGAATTTCTACTTATTTTCCCATTCTTGTTATTTAATTTTAGTTGTCAATGTTTATACTCATACAAAATTTGCCTCTAATGTCTGCAAATTCCTATATTACTGGTTAATTGTTGTATAGTTCAGATTTATTTATGTATTTCTACTTATTTTCCTATGCTTGTTATTTAATTTTAGTTGTCAATGTTTATACTCATGCAAAATTTGCCTCTGTCTGCAAATTCCTATATTACTGGTTAATTGTTGTATAGTTTTATTTATTTATGTATTTCTACTTATTTTCCTATTCTTGTTATTTAATTTTAGTTGTCAATGTTTATACTCATACAGAATTTTCCTCTAATGTCCACAAATGCCTTCCTATATTAATGGTTATTTGTTGTTAATTTTTCCTTAAGTTTGTCTATCTTACTGTGTTTGTACGTCACTATATTGATTTACGGGATGAGCCTTAGTGATAGGAATTGCCGACTGACCGATATATGAAGCCAATTCACATCTGACTCACACACCGTAAAAATACCTCTTGCGTAATTGAGACTCCCTGCTTACTCTCCCTTCTCTTTGTTTTCCAGGGATGTGCTGATGGGACGCGACGATGAGGAAGAGGCGAGGAAGGAGGTGTGTTCTTTGTTAAATTTGCCTATATTTCACACCTAATATCATGTCTGCAAAGTTGGCTGCTGCAGAACTATACCATTGATACCTTGCCCCAGCTATTCATGTCATAATTTCCCTTCACTTCACACCTAATATCATGTCTGCAAAGTTGGCTGCTGCAGAACTATACCATTGATACCTTGCCTAATCTATTCACACCACACACACACGCTGGTTTCTGTATACACCCAGTTTTCCAAGTCATTAATCAATCACTATACAATAAATTCACTACCTACAATGTACATAAGCATTCAAACCACTGGACTGTTTACATGATATTACTTACTGAAGATTCTGTTGTGTAAACCTAATCTGTAAATTGATTCACTGTTATTTGCTTCAACCATTTACGAGGAACACGATTTTTTAAGTTTCTTGTTAGGTTTGTCTATCTAGCAGGGGCTTCGTGGTGTAGTGGTTAGCACACTCGGCTCACAACCGAGAGAGCCTGGGTTCGATTCCCGGGTGGAGTGGGTACCGGGTATTAATCGGGGGTTGTGTCCTGTCTCCTGGGATCTGTTCCTTCTATAATTCCTTCCCCTTCTGTCTCTCTCCGGCATATGACCACAGATGTTGCGCTGACCAAACGAAACTTTCTTGTCTATCTTGCAGTACATTGGTATCTATTGATTGACGGGATGAGCCTTAGTGATAGGAATTGCCGACTGACCGATATATGAAGCCAATTCACATCTGACTCACACACCGTAAAAACACCTCTTGCGTAATTGAGACTCTGCTTACCTTCCCTTCTCTTTGTTTTCCAGGGATCTGCTGATGGGACGCGACGATGAGAAAGAGGTGAGGAACAAGGTCTGTTCTTTGTTCCTAAAAATAGTCATGAGATTCTGATTAAGTTAAAAAGCAGTATGATTCAATAGATGGCCATCAGAACCCAGACTAAGGCATTGCTAGGTTCGAAAGGTTATGTCATGGATTTTAACCCGTCTGCTGCGATTGGCACGGATTTGGCTTTCAGTGGTAGCCTAGTAACACATAGTCCCAGGTCTTTCTCTGCCTCTGTGGTGGATAGTGGAGTGTTTCCCATGTGGTATTGGTGTGCTGGATTTCCCTCCCAATGCTGTGAGTCTATTGCTATGAGATGGAATATATCATGATGATCCTGTACTGATAGGAATTGCCGGCTGATCGAAACTTGAAGCTAGCTCTGTCGCTGATGGGAGTTTGCTGCATTGAAACTCGTGGAAATGATTCTTTGTCTCACTCTGTCCCTTTGTTTTCAGGCGGACTCTGTGTGTGCTGGGTGGATGCATGGCTGAGAAAGCAAGGTAAATATCTGTTCTTTGTAAGTGTGTTGTTTAGGTGACATGTTTTGGATTTGTCTGGAATATGTTTAATGGTTTAGTAGCGACGAGTTTGACGATGGTAGTTTTATTCAAGCTTTAAATAAGTGTTAGAAGTTATGAAGGCTGAATTATATTTGTCGTATCTTAAAGCAGTATATAGTAGATTTTTTATATTTTAAGTTGATTTCTTTTAATACAGTTTTCCTTTTTACTTTAGTCTCAAAAGAAATTTATTTAGCTAATACTCTTATTGTGAATGATGTTAATTTAATTTTTTGCTGTTTGTCCCACAAGTAATAGTTACAATGATAGTTTAAAGTTGTTATTTCTACACATAATTCTCTCATTGATTAAGATTTTATATATAGATCAAATGTTAGCGAGAAAGACCAACACCATTGACCCAGACAGCGGACAGTGATAATTAAATTTGCACACATCTATAAGCTTGTAAGAATGTTATAATATGATGAACCTACTGTAATAGGAATTGCCGGCTGATCGATGCATGAAGCTAGCTTGTCTCTGACCTGTGTGTGTGAGAGAGTGATGAAGGTTGTCTGAGGAGGTCCTTGTCTCACTGTGTTTCCATTCACTTCCAGGGAGGAGCAGAGAGGATGATGGCTCTTAGGCTGGACACAGTGGATGTTGAGGTGAGGAGTGAGACAACTCTTTGTATATGTTTGAAGTTTTGTCGTCATAAGTTCTATACAAACTGATTTATATTGTACACTTCACTCCGGGGAATTTAGCTTGTTCTTATATAGTGAATGGTGTCTTCCGATGATAATTGTTGGTGTGAGAGATCGAGGTTGTCCGAACAGTTCCTTGTCTCAATACTTGTTTTCTCTTCACTCTAGGAGATAGTGAATGATGTTTAGCTTTGTAGTTTTTCCCACATAGGCATAATACAAATGGGGTAGATTACTATATTCATGCTTACAAATATTGATGGGGTAGATTTCTATATTCATGCCTACAGATAATGATGGGGTAGATTACTATATTCATGCTTACAAATACTGATGGGGTAGATTACTATTTCATGCCTACAAATACTGATGGGGTAGATTTCTATATTCATGCCTACAAATACTGATGGGGTAGATTACTATATTCATGCCTACAAATACTGATGGGGTAGATTACTATATTCATGCCTACAAATACTGATGGGGTAGATTACTATATTCATGCCTACAAATACTGATGGGGTAGATTACTATATTCATGCCTACAGATACTGATGGGGTAGATTACTATATTCATGCTTACAAATACTGATGGGTAGATTACTATATTCATGCCTACAAATACTGATGGGGTAGATTACTATATTCATGCTTACAAATACTGATGGGGTAGATTACTATATTCATGCCTACAAATACTGATGGGGTAGATTACTATATTCATGCCTACAAATACTGATGGGGTAGATTACTATATTCATGCCTACAAATACTGATGGGGTAGATTTCTATATTCATGCCTACAAATACTGATGGGGTAGATTTCTATATTCATGCCTACAAATACTGATGGGGTAGATTACTATATTCATGCCTACAAATACAGATGGGGTAGATTATTATATTCATGCCTACAGATACTGATGGGGTAGATTTCTATATTCATGCCTACAAATACTGATGGGGTAGATTACTATATTCATGCCTACAAATACTGATGGGGTAGATTACTATATTCATGCCTACAAATACTGATGGGGTAGATTTCTATATTCATGCCTACAAATACTGATGGGGTAGATTATTATATACAAGCACAAGTTCAGTATATATAAACTGTGTCCTAGATAGAAAAGACATCTATTGACCCAGACGGTAGACAGCGATGATTGACTTTCTACACTTCCATCAGCTTTTTAGAATATTTCCGAATGTTATAATATGATGAACCTACTGTAATAGGAATTGCCGGCTGATCGATGCATGAAGCTAGCTTGTCTCTGACCTGTGTGTGTGAGAGAGTGATAAGGTTGTCTGAGGATGTCCTTGTCTCACTGTGTTTCCCTTCACTTCCAGGGAGGACCAGAGAGGATGATGGCTCTTAGGCTGGACAGAGTGAATGCTTAGGTAAGGAGCGAGAGCTTTGTATACGTTCTGATATGTCATATAATCTGCAGTGTTTTTTAGGATGAACATACTTATTTTTTCCATTTTGTTATCCTCATTAAGGTTTTGGTAACAGCTATGTCTAGTTGACCCGGTAGCAGCGACAGGCCAAATTTGTGGATTTACCGTGTAGCAGCAATGGGCCAAATTTGTGGCTTTACCGTGCCATGATTTAAATCCCCAAAAATAGATGATACATAATCTGATCACAAATACTTTGATATATATTATGAAATGGTTTGTGTGAGGGGTGATTTTTTCTCATTTTTCTCGCTTGGGGGGACCATTTAGAAACACGATCCCCGCTGCTACCGGGTTAATCAATCAATAATCAGGCATGTTTTAATTTTAAGAAACTTTTTTGATCAAATGATGAACCTCGATTGATAGGAATTGCCGACTGATCGACACTTGAAGCCAACTCAGTCCCTGAACACCCTTAAGAATGTACTGAGGGAGTCTTTTAGATATATACGAGTAACACTTTTACCCTTGCTCTCTCAGGTTCACCCGAGGGCAGTCCGTGAATACCAGGTCAGCCAGAAGCAGAAGTTCGCCTCACCTGTACTGTAACCTGAGCAAGATGGCTTTGGGGTATACATCTCTGGTCCACTATGTTTGTTAACCCGTCTGCTGCGATTGGCACAGATATTGCCTTCACTGGTAGCCTGGTAACTTATACTCCTGGGTCTTTCTCTGCCTCTGTGGTGGATAGTGGAGTGTTTCCCATGTGGTATTGGTATGCTGGATTAAGTGGATATCCCCTCCCAAGGTGCAGGACTTTACGTTTTTATTCCACTCCTGTAGCTTGGTGATGTCCTCTTGTAGGAAATCCACAGTCAAGGGGTTAAGTTGCTTGCACCCTTCCAGTCAACACTCACGTTAGGTGGGAGGAAACTATTGTAAAAAAAATGGGTATACAATGAGAATCAGAGTAATTTGGTAACCAATCTTTATTCTAACAAAATTTCATCTGAATACTTCAAATCAGTTTTCTGGAGTGTTTATTTTCCCTGATATAAGTAAGTACTAATTGTCAGTGTCTACAAATTGGTGAACATGCCGTACTTCAGACAAGGTATTAATATAAATTCAGTGCTGGGTGTTTATAGTCTACTGTATGTGTATTCTGTATCCATGTTTGTTTCTGTAAATAAAATCTGAATTTATACATTTTATCATTATAGTAAAACTGCCATCATCGTTACTGTAGAATAAAGAAATGTAAGGCAACCGGTATGAGGCGATATGTGCCTGAAAATAAACATAGCAACTGTCCACATACCACATAGAAACAAAGGGTAATACTGGTACATGGGAACCCTTTTGGTCCACATATGATTTAGCTGACCTGACGGAACACTGGGGAGCAAGCAAGCGTGGGTCAGGTACGTTTTACAATTGGTTTCTGACAATTCAAACATTTTTACCAGTAGTTTTATCAAATGCACTCACAAACAATAACTGGCTTCGAAGTGCATTTAATATCAATACAAAAATAATGAATGTTAGACCAAAAATCAATGCCCAAACACCCCAATGAGATCTAAAGAACCCTGCCATAACAAACGGAAGTGACTCGAAGCACCAATATCCTATAGGAAGGTTGGAAAGTTGATTGTGACATTTACTATATACTTGTGTAAAACGTTCATTCTCTGACAAATTTTTCATGTCAAGTTTAGGAAGAGCTTATAAATGGGTAGTTCTCTGGGGGGTATTAAATTTAAAGTAAAGTGTGTCTGGTATTTTGCTATCTATGACAAATTTTTCATACCAAGGTTAGGAAATGCTTATAAATGGGTAGTTCTCTGGGGGAGGGGGGTAGAGTGTCCCTCAATCGCCCTGGACTGGTATTGAAATTAAAGTGTGTCCGCTAATTTGCTATATGATGACAAATTTCTCATACCAAAACTAGGAAGAGCTTAGAAATGGGTACTTCTCTGGGAGGTTAAGTTTGACCCTCGGTTGGTGGTGAATTTAATGCAAGTATGTATGGTACTCTGCTATCTGAAACACACGTCCCCATGGCAGAGGTTAGTGTGGAGGAGAGTAAGCTCTTCAACAGTTGGCGGGCTTGTAGTTTAGAAAGAGGTTATAAATGGGTACTTCTCTATGGGGTTAAGTTCGTCCCATGATCGCCCTGGGTTGGTGATGAATTTAAAGCAAGTATGTACACTACTCTGCTATTTAAAATGCACGTTCCCATAGCAGCGTGGAGGCAAGTCAGTTTTGGTACTTCTCTATGGGGTTAAGTCTATCCCTCGATCGCCCTGGGTTGGTGGTGAATTTAATGCAAGTATGAATGCTACTCTGCTATCTAGAATGCACGTTCCCATGGCAGAGGTAAGAGTGTGGAGGCAAGTCAGCTTTGGTACTTCTCTATGGGGTTAAGCTTGTCCTCGATCGCCCTGGGTTGGTGATGAATTTAAAGTAAGTATATACGGTACTTTGCTATCTAAAACGCACGTCCCCATGGTGGAGGTGAGTCGGCTCTTGATCAGTTGGCGGTCTCACAGGCGTCAATCCACTCATTGTAGACGTCGACAGGTTCTGAAAGGTAGTTGATGGAGCACTGGAAGTCCTCCAAGCACACGCGACAAGAGACTCTCCCTGCATTTCTCGGTTTATCCCTGAAGGAAAACACAATCATTAGCTCATTTATCAACCAAGTCAAAACATTACTTTCTTCTGCATTTCTCGGTTTATCCCTGAAGGAAAAAAACAATCATTAGCTCATTTATCAACCAAATCGAAACATTACTTTCTTCTGCATTTCTCGGTTTATCCCTGAAGGAAAACACAAACAATCATTAGCTCATTTATCAACCAAATCAAAACATTACTTTCTTCTGCATTTCTCGGTTTATCCCTGAAGGAAAACACAATCATTAGCTCATTTATCAACCAAGTCAAAACATTACTTTCTTCTGCATTTCTCGGTTTATCCCTGAAGGAAAACAATCATTAGCTCGTTTATCAACCAAATCGAAACATTACTTTCTTCTGCATTTCTCAGTTTATCCCTGAAGGAAAACACAAACAATCATTAGCTCATTTATCAACCAAATCAAAACATTACTTTCTTCTGCATTTCTCGGTTTATCCCTGAAGGAAACAAACTATCATTAGCTCATTTATCAACTAAATCGAAACATTACTTTCTTCTGCATTTCTCGGTTTATCCCTGAAGGAAAACACAAACAATCATTAACTCATTTATCAACCAAATCAAAACATTACTTTCTTCTGCATTTCTCGGTTTATCCCTGAAGGAAAACACAATCAATCATTAGCTCATTTATCAACCAAATTAAAACATTACTTTCTTCTGCATTTCTCGGTTTATCCCTGAAGGAAACACTCATTTGATAATTTTGATTAATTATTTTTTTTGCTATCACACATGAACTTAAATGGGTAGCTGCGTCGAGGTGGTGGGTGAGTGAAGCAACGTGTCCCCTGGCGTATGCTCCCCGTTAGTTAGTGGTTAAGTTACAATCATTACAATTAACCAAGCTCTTCACACTTATATCTTCATCTAATATTGTTTTCATTATCAATCACATTATTATCACTACTAAGCAAGCTCCTCATACTTACATCTTCACCTCACAGGACTTCTCGTGGTTGCAGAACGGGCAATTGAACTGTGTGTCGAGGGGCTGAATGTTCTTCCTCTTTGGGGGTGGCTTCCTCTTTGACTTACGACGTCCCATTCTGGCGTGGCGGGAGTTCTCTCCACCTGGAAAACAATTGCTTGCTGGTCACTCTTATGGCTGGTGAGGGACAAAACATCTTCACCTAAAATCGACCTATCTTCTCGTCTCTCCTCCTTTTTTCTTTTGTTGGAGCAGCGTTTAGTGGGATTTTTTGCTGCTGTTGTGTTTTGTCCTTGAACTGCCTCCCAGCCCCCCCAGAAATTATGGCCTATGTGGAGATGGATGGGTAGGGTGGGAGGATGAGGTACTGGTAGGAGCTGAACTAATGACCCAACTTAGACATTTCAGGAGGGAATACACCTGGCCATGGGGGTGGATGGGTAGGGTGGCAGGATGAGGCACTGGTAGGAGCTGAACTAATGACCCAACTTAGACATTTCAGGAGGGAATACACCTGGCCATGGGGGTGGATGGGGCAGGGTGGCAGGGTGAGGCTCAGGTGGGAGCAGGATTAATATTCTCAGACACTTCCAAACCCTCACATTAACTATTTTCAAAGGCCGAAAAGGAGATCAATTAGCTAATCCCTTATGAGTGTTTTTTTTAGCTTTGAGGTATGGAAGAAGGGTCAAACTACCAGAAGGATCATAAAACTATCCTTGGAAATGCCCCAAACACCTATGAAAGCCAGTTAAATATGAGTACTATAGTATTTCCACGTGAAACTGGCTGATGGGGTAGTGGTGGTTGTGGCCCCGCTCCACACCCGCACCTTGCCACACACTCTCAACACCTCTCGCTACTGCTACTTTTTAAGAATGTTTTGTTTTTAGGATAATAACAAAGATTTTTTATAAATACCACGACACATGACAACGTTGTCATGTGTCCTGGTATTTATACAAAATCTTTGTTATTATCCTAAAAACAAAACATTCTTAGCATTCCTAAAAAACATACCGGATGAGCCTCCTATTCCACAAAACCCATGCCCACGGGGTGCAGTATCAAACTGTATAATTGACCAACTACAGTACAAAAAGAAAGAAAAATGTGGAGGCGGTGGACTTTCAAGTTGGCCGTAGTGATTCCACCAGAACTTCCGACAAGCTCTTACCTGGTTGGGCTCCCTTGGAGGGAACCCCACAGTGGCTAGCACGCCAGTCTTGTGTATTAGAGAACAACAGAAATCCAAGACAAAGAAAGATAAGGCTGGAAAGTGTGCTAAAAGCCTGTTTAGAATGGTAATAAGTAGATTGAGCTCAGTAATGAAATAAAGTGTCTCCCAGGAACTCAGCAAGTCCCTTCTTGAAAGAGTTTAGGTTGGTTGACTCTGCTACCTCTGGGGGGAGTGAGTTCCACAGTAAGACAGTAAGTAAGACAAGTAAGCGAACGGTGCCCTGCGCATTATATATCCAGATCCAGTGTGTGGCAAGGTGTGGAGCGGGGCCGCCACCACCACCACCCATCCGCCAGTGTCACGTGGAGGAAACACCACAGCCAAAACGTTTAAGAATATGACCCTGAAACGAGAATGTGATATCCACGCTTCCACAATTTCTCCTCCCCGTGTTTTCTAGGAACACATTTATATATTTTAGTAGTAGAAAGACAGACTGACACACAAACAGACACAGACAATGACGACAAGCTTAATGGCCTCCTTGCTAGCGGAAAAAGGGAGATAATGGCCCACCTTGTACACAGAGGCAAGCAGCGGCGGCCTCGCGCAGCTTGTAAACAAAGTAGCGCTTGATCTTGATGTCACAGGAGACTTGTGATTTGTCTTGATCTTGATCTTGGCTCCAAGGGCAAGAAAATAATTGAATTGAAATATTTATTGTTGTAAAATACAGCAAAGGGGAATGGCTGGTCTTGCAGACAAACCCCTGACTAGGCTAGTTACAGAAAATAAATATCTCCATTGTACAAGAAGCAAGAAAAGAGAAAAAAGAGAAGTCCAAGTAAGGTAAAGCGATTGATTGATTGATTGATAGTTTATTGTAAAGCGAAGAAGACAAAGGAAAGAAACTAGAAAAGAGTTGTCAGTGGAAGCAAAGTGAATAGAAAAACAGAGCGCAGGGAAGTAATATATAATGTGCGTAGTGAAGTATGTAAGTACGTGTAAAGAACTACCAAGGAGGACTTAAAAAAACAATACAAAGCGGAATAGCAGGTCAAAATAATAATAATAATATAATAATAAGCAAATGATTGATTGATTGATAGTTTATTGTTGCAAGTAAAACCACAAAGGAGAATTAAGGGATTGATTGATTGATAGTTTATTGTTGCAAGTAAAACCACAAAGGAGAAGGGATTGACTGATTGATAGTTTATTGTTGAAGTAGCACCAGGAAAAAATATATATGTAAAAATAAAGGCCTTGATTTAGTTAAGGGAGCAGACATAAGGGACTGTACATATGGGCTACAATCTAGGGGCATATGCAGGATAAGAAAATAGAAAACTCCCACCCATTGCCAAGGCCATGCCCAAGATCAGGACGGAGATGATGAGGGTGGCACTGAGTGAGATGGGCTGGGATGTGAATGGGAGGATTGCAAGAACAGAGAGGGAATGGATGCTGCTGCTGCTGGGACTGAGTGATGAAGCAAATGATAGAATTATAGAAGCCATGAAGAGTTTCTGGAAAAGATGTGGTGTGCAAGAAATAGGGAATTGGAAGATTTGTAATGGATACTGCTTGTGTTTTTTATTTTTACAGGGTGTGCCGATACGAAGGCTGACTCTCCAATGGGTACAGCAAGAGCAAGAGCAAGATCAGCTGGGCCCGGCAGACGAAGTTGAAGCGTGCCATGGCGGGCGGCTGGAGGGTTGCTCGGCTGGCGGTGCTGGCGGGGCGGTGCTGTGCCACGCCCACGACCCTGCCACCACGCCCACGGCTATCCAGGGACAACGCCCACCTCGCAGCGGCGCCGGGGAGGGGACACTTCAGGCTGGGCGGCGGGTGAGCGTGTTCTCGAGAGGTCTTCATTTGACACTTTCTTCTGGTTCACTCACCGGGTTGGCTCCTGTAGAAGTTGTCGTAGATTTAGGCGTCATCACCACGGACAGTGTTATTTAGCGCCCTTGCCTCTTTACCATCACCAAGGTAACCAATCACTGTATTATTCTGTTGTTTGCCCATTCTCACCCCTCGCAACCAAAATTGGCTAGGGGGCCATTGAGACTTCGGGGAATGCGGTGGTATATATGAAATGCGTCGCAAATGCATAGTTTTTGTGTTATGAGGGGTTGAAAAATACCCTAGATGTATTTTACCCCAATCACTGAGGTAAGGCCAGTCTGGGGACCCACCGCCTCCACACCTGTGCTCCATCTTCAAGTATTGCAGCTGAGTTGTGTGCCATAAGCAGAGTTTATAGGACGACGGGATGTAATGCCAGAATCTTCTCTTTACTGTACTCCCACACGACCTCTGCATGTAACGAAACACACAAAACATTAATCCAGACAAGGAAAGGTTTTGCCGACGCCGGGGATTGAACCCGCGACCAGTGAGATGGGAGAGCCACTCTTTAACCAGTCAGCCAAAGAGGTACCCCGCTTGGAAGAGGGAGTTATGGGAGGCTCGCCCATCAGGCTTAGCCACAACACTACAGGGATGTATGGCAAGCAGACATTCAAAATATAAATACTACACTGCTGAATTCGTTGATCACAAAATGTAGCCACAATTGCAGTTATATAGCACAGGACTGAGTGCCTCATGCTAGAACATCTCCACATTATTCAGCATAATTATACAGCATGTTCCCTAAATTAGCATGCAGGCCCCTCTTAAAAAAATCCAGTGAACCCAGACTGACAACCTCATCTGCCGGAGAGTTCCAATAATCAATACAACAAACACTGGCTATAGTTTGTTTGACCTTGGTGAGGAAAGAAAGAACAATTATGGAAATATACTGATTAATAATGAAACTTTTTGCCCCATTTCAGATTTGTGGCATTGCAATCCCTCTCAGGCACACTCAGGGCGAGGGGGGGGATAGAGTTTACCGCCTCCTGCCACAGCGGTGTGAATGGCGGTGCTCGGTCGCCCTCCCCTAAGGTCACGCCAGACCCTAGAGTGGCTGTGGAGTCCGGCCTTACCGAGCTGAGGATGAAGCAGGAGAGGCTGGGGCATTTAAACCTATCGGACGTGCATCAGGTAGTGGCCTCCATGGAGCGATGTTCCGAGCAGCTCACGGACGCAGACTGCCTCAGCCTCCTCCAGTACTGCTGCAGGATGGCCGAGGAAGAGTACCGCCCCTGTGGCTCCCTGGTGCAGCGAGTCTGGGCCCTCACCACCCACAGGAAGAGTGAGTGGGTGTGGGTCTTCTGTTCTGATATAACTGTGCTTTTCTTGTAGCTTCAGTCCTCTTATATTGTCTTTCTCTTTCTCTATATCTCTCTACCCTTCTGTCTGGTTAAGTGTCATACTCTTTCTGTTCTGATATAACTGTGCTTTTCTTGTAGCTTCAGTCCTCTCATAAGGTATCTATATTTGTCTTTCTCTTTCTCTATATCTCTCTTCCCTTCTGTCTGGTTAAGTGTCATACTCTTTCTGTTTGTCTGTTTCTGTCTTACGGGGAGGTCTGATAGAAGTGTTGAAATGGGTCAAGGGTTACAACAAAGAAACACCACTTATTCTCGTATTTTCCTCTTTTTCTCCTTCTCTTCCTCCACTTTCCTCTTCTCCCACTTTCTCCACCTCTTGTTTAATCTTCCTTCTTCGCATCCTCTTTCTTTTCTAACATCTTATTTTTATCATCTCTCTCTTCCCCCTCCTCCTCCTCCTCCTCCTCCTTCAGAACATTTATTTTCTGGGTATTATGATGTCTCTGTTTCCAGGTGGGCAGTTGACCCTCGAACACCTGGAGCTGTACCTTCACCTGTGCCTTGCTGTCGAATCCACCAGTATGTCTAAGGTGAGTCCGGCACCAGGCTACTTGTTAACCCGTCCGCTGCAATTGGCACAGATTTTGCCTTCACTGGTAGCCTGGTAACATACACTCCCAGGTCTTTCTCTGCCTCTGTGGTGGATAGTGGAGTGTTTCCCATGTGGTATTGGTGTGCTGGATATCCCTTCACTGGTACCCTGGTAACATACACTCTCAAGTCTTTCTCTGCCTCTGTGTTGGATAGTGGAGTGTTTCCCATGTGGTATTGGTGTGCTGGATATCCCTTCACTGGTAGCCTGGTAACATACACTCTCAGGTCTTTCTCTGCCTCTGTGGTGGATAGTAGAGTGTTTCCTATGTGGTATTGGTGTGCTGGATATCCCCTCCCAAGGTGCAGGACTATATTTTTCTTCATTGAATTGTAGCAGCCACTTTTTGTTCCACTCCTGTAGCTTGGTGATGTCTTGTTGTAGGAAATCCACAGTCAGGGGGTTAAACATCTGTTGAACATATTCTCTTAATTCTCCTTAACACTGTATCTCACCACATCAATAAATTTTACTCCACAGAAGGATATCTTTGACGTGATGGAGGAGCACCAGCTTGAGCCGAGTGCCGGGGTGTTTGAGGATCTGATGATGGCCCTGGGGCAGCGTGGCCATCTGACGGAGGCCCTGCAAGTGCTGGCGGCCATGAAGGAGAGGGACGTGCCGGTCAGGGAGGCCACGTTTGCTGCTCTCATCCTGGCCTATGGGGCGGATCGGTGAGGCATGGCAGGCACAGGAAAACACTAGAGCAGAGAGGCAGGCAGGCGCACACACTGGCTATCTCTCATACTCACACACACCTCTTTGTTAACCCGGTAGCAGCGATGGGCCAAATTTGTGGCTTTACCGTGTAGCAGCGATGGGCCAAATTTGTGGCTTTACCGTGTAGCAGCGACGGGCCAAATTTGTGGCTTTACCGTGTAGCAGCGATGGGCCAAATTTGTGGCTTTACCGTGTAGCAGCGATGGGCCAAATTTGTGGCTTTACCATGTAGCAGCGACGGGCCAAATTTGTGCCATGATATAAACCCCCCGAAATAGATGATACATAATCTGATCACAAATGCTTTGATATATATTATGAAATGGTTTGTGTGAGGGGTGATTTTCTCATTTTTCCTTGAGGGACCATTAACCCTAAAGGGCGGCCTGGGTGGTCATCTACAACATCCACAGGACCGCACCTCAGCACCAAACACCGAAATAGCCTATATTCACACTTGATTCTGCTGAACTACAATGCAATAACAAATTACTTTGTCGTCATAGTCATCATCAACTCTTCTTCTTTTTAATTATTGCATGAAACGTTTCTATGTGCTGTGGTTTTGGAGAAATATTGAGTTGAAGAGGAGAGACTTGTGTGGCCTTGACTAGTGTGTAATGAAAACGGATGCCCCCCTCTAATTCTTATATATAGTCAATACGCTTTCTCTAAACACAGTCTTGTGATGTGTGGTTTGGGAGTCATTGTATACATACTCATTCATCGTGTTTGTCTGCTGGGCTCGGCAGGGTCTGGCAGGAAATCGGACGCGCGCCTGTCCATCGTGAGCGGGCAAGATTCTGAAGCAGTAGCCTAAACATATCTCTAATGGTCATCGAAAATTACCGAAAAGTAAATAAATTTCCTTTAGGGGTTAAGAAACATGATCCCTGCTGCTACCGGGTTAATGAAGGCATAGTTTAGAAAAAAAGTTTTGTTACATTCCATGACATATTCATTGAGGATTATTTTAAAGTGATTTTCATTTGTCTAGTGTCATAAACTGTACTGCTGCCCAGGGGTGTGTTCAGTCCCTTTCCTTCTGGTTCAGCTGAGCACAATACAGGAGCAAGATAAAAAGTTGTCAGCTGTGAGTGGAAAAATTTGGGCGGCTTTTCCGATACCCTACGCCCCTGTCCATCCAGCAGTGAATGGGTACTGGGTATTAAA
Source organism: Eriocheir sinensis (assembly GCF_024679095.1). Classification (NCBI taxonomy): domain Eukaryota; kingdom Metazoa; phylum Arthropoda; class Malacostraca; order Decapoda; family Varunidae; genus Eriocheir; species Eriocheir sinensis. The sequence goes on along the minus strand of NC_066576.1, from coordinate 4,565,446 downwards.
CGGGGGTTGTGTCCCGTCTCCTGGGGTCTGTTCCCTTCTCCTATAATTCCTTCCCGTTCTGTTTCTCCGGCACATGACCACAGATGTTGCGCCGACTAAACCAAACTTTCCAATTTTGTCAGCTGTGATGTTTTGTGTTGCAGGTTTTGGCATGTCAGCCTTCCATTAGTGCTGCAGGCGTACTGAAGGCAGTGTTAGTTTTATACTTTACTCTGGCAAGAAATTACCCCACAGACCGGCAAATGTTTTAAATGTTGTTCCGTGCCCCTGCAGGGACTGGGAGGGCGTGCAGGGTGTGCTGGACGCCATGAAGAGTGTGCAGGTGGCCCTGTCTGAGGTGACCTTCGGGGCGTTGGCCTCCGTGTTTGCCATGCTGGGCCAGATGGTCCGGCTGAAGCAGGTAAGCCAACTATAGTCGGTTCCACGGGAGCCAGTGGGCGTAATCCTTCAGCGGTGGACTCGCGGACTTGGTATCATTGCTTGGGTGACGGTACTGATTCAAAGAGGCAGCAGAGAGCAAGAGATAGTAGGCTATGTCACGGCAGGTCAGGTCTAGTAAACAACAGCCAATGAGCGACGCAGAGACTGTCACCCAAGCAATGATGCCAAATACGTGAGTCCACCCCTGAAGGATTAGGTCTGCCAGCTCTTGTGGAACCGACTACAGCACACGGTAGTAGTAGTAGTAGTAGTAGTAGTACAGTGGGGTCTTGTATGATGTTATGATACATACTTAAATTTGTAGTATGACACTTTGCAGGTTAAAAATTGAGGTCTGTAGAACGTTATGAAATCTGTGCAGTGATGCCTGAGCACAGCGATGACCCTCCACCTGTGAGGCTGCAGTTCGTAAAATATTATGCCCTTAGGAATGAATCACTAGCATTTGAGTAGCGGGCTAATTTTCACATTTGTTACCTTTTTTCATGCCCTTGAACTTGACCCCTCTGCTGTAAAAAAATTATAATAAAAAAAATAAAAAAAATTACACAGGACCCCACTGTAGTATTAGTATTAGTAGTAATATTAGTAATGGTTGTTGCAGCATCTGTTAATATTATATAATTTAAGATAAGTTTATTCCAAGTCAGTACAGAAGAGGTTGAATTATGAGTAAACAATCCCACTGAGCGCCCCACAAGACTAGCATCAAAACCAGTCATCGCGGTTCTGTTCACTGTATTATTTCTTGCCGGGGCCCAGGTGGTGTAGCATCTGTTAATATAATTTAAGATAACTTTATCCTAAGTCAATACAGAAGAAGCTGAATTATGAGTAAACAATCTCGCCGAGCGCCCCACAAGACTATCATCAAAACAAATCATCGCAGTTACATTCACTAAATTATTTCTTGCTGCAGCCCAGGTGGTGCAGCATCTGTTAATATTATATAATTTAAGATAATTTCATCCAAAGTAAATACAGAAGTTGAATTATGAGTGAACAATCTCGCCGAGCGCCCCACAAGACTATAATCAAAACCAATCATCGCAGTTACGTTCACTGTATTATTTCTTGCCGTGGCCCAGGTGGTGTCCCAGGCCAGTGAGGAGGGCAAGCCACTCTCCTCAGGCCAGCTGGAGGCCGTCCTGATGGCCCTCATACACGCCAACAACGCCGGGGACCAATTCAAGAACATCGACCTGGTGAGTTAGTCTTCTTGTTTAATGTCCATATTCTCCCTCATTGGGGTTGGACTCGACCTGATGATTGATTTGGCATTGGGACACATCTCCACCCAAAATTGACCTCACTTTTGCCCACTCTGTACCACTAGTATTTTTAGGATGAGCAGTTAGTGGGCTTTTTTAATTTTTTATATTTTTTATTTACTTGAGCTGTCTCCCTCGCTGTAAAAAAAAATTATTGTTTAAACTTCTTTTTTGTCTTAATCTTTTCCATCCGTGACGCAGACATCGGCGTGATAGTATGGGAAGGGCCAAGAGGAAATGGAAGAAGATTAATCCTCCTCTAAACCTCTCAATCCTCCTCTGAATTCCCCTTAATCCTCTTCCATTTCCTTATAAGAGCTTTAGAAGAGGATTGAAAGGTTTAGAAGAGGACTAAGGGCTGTATTTTAAGCCACCATCGCTTCTCAGATCAACTATTTCTAAAGGTCAAAGAGTGGATCAATCTGTTTTTCATGAGTAATTTTTAATGTTCATGGTACAGAAGGAGGGTCAAACTACCACCAGGGTCATAAAACCACCCCTGGAAAGGCCTACAGCTCCTACGAAAGCCATGTCAAATATGTGAACTTGGGCGACAAAATATTTTAAAACACGACCCTAACAGATGCCATACTGTGACGCCAATGTTGCCAGAGTGAAGGGGTTAACCTGCCATCATAGTGTGGGGAGGGCTGGCTACAAGGGGACAGAGCTTTCTTATTCTCTCAGGGGAGCCAAAGATGTTTATTTCCTTAACGCTTCCATTTCTTCCTTCCTGTGCGGGTGCCAGCATGTAGGTGGTCCTGTATGGCTGTGTTCTCAACCTCCACTCTTCCAATCTTACACTACAGCTGGTGGATGAGTGGAGCAGGCAGGTGGATGGTCTCAGTATGTGTGTGTATCTAGATGGTGCGGCTCGTGGAGGAGTGTGTCATAGGTGGATGTGGATGTGTTCTGTATGTGTGCGTCTCTCTCTCTCTCTAGATGCTGCGGCTGGTGGAGGAGTGTGGCATGAAGGTGGATGTGTCTCGTATGGCGCTGCGGCTGATCCACCGAGGCCACGTGAGAGAAGCCGTGCACCTGTTCCTCTCCCTCCCGGCCCTGCGCACCAACAACCACCTCTACTCAAACGCATCCGTCTACCTGCGAGAGATTGTACATGCGAGGATGGTGAGTCGCCCTACGCTTGCTATGCCTCGCTGGTAGTAGTAGTAGTAGTAGGTAGTAGTAGTAGTAGTAGTAGTAGTAGTAGTAGTAGTAGTAGTAGAGGTAAGGGAAAGGAAAATTAGTGTTGGGAAAGGAGAAAAAAAAAGAGAAGGAAGAAGGAAGATGAAGAAGAAAGAAGAGGAGGAGGAAGAAGGGGTAGTAGTAGTAGTAGTAGTAGTAGTAGTAGTAGTAGTAGTGGTAGTCGGTGGTTTGTGGATAAGGCTCTGCAGTGCCCCCCAGTCTGTGTTTAGTCTGGTTAACAGGATGGATCTGGTAACTTGTGTATTGTAAGGGTGGTATTCTTTTCCAGTTAACGTGTATCATTTATTCCACATTCTTCTGATCATGTGGCCCCTTCCCTCTGTGGCCCCTGCAAGAACCAGCCTCTTGTGTGAAGGTTTTTATATGTTGAAATCATAGTTGCTTTCAAAGACGAGACCTTCCCTTACCACCATGTTTAACCCGTCCACTGCGATTGTCACGGATTTGGCCTTCACTGGTAGCCTGGTAACATATAGTCCCAGGTCTTTCTCTGCCTCTGTGGTGGATAGTGGAGTGTTTCCCATGTGGTATTGGTGTGCTGGATATCCCCTCCCAAGGTTCAGGACTTTACATTTTTCTTCATTGAATTGTAGCAGCCACTTTTTGTTCCATTCCTGTAGCTTGGTGAGGTCTTCTTGTAGGAAATCCACAGTCACAGGTTAATCCTTCTTCTGTGCCTTCTGCAGGACCCGGCACTGATTGTGGAGGTGTGCCAACGACTACGGGAGGAGGACATCAACCGCTATGCCCTGCAAGTGGCCCTGGAGTACGCCCTCAAGGGTCGGTGGGAGGAGCTGGCCTGGGTGCTACTGAGGGCCATGAAGGAGGCCGGTGAGCCCCTCAGAGAGCACTACTTCTGGCCGCTGCTGCACCTCAAGACCATCAACCTGGAGCCGGCCAGTGAGTGCTTGTAGGGGCGTTGTAGGTCGTAAATTGCCATTCAGAAGTTTGCACCAAGCTCCCGGGAATGTGTTGTGCCAGGGGGAGGGATGGAGGGAGAAAGGGGTGAGGAAGGAGAGAGTGGAGGGAGGGAGGGAGAGGGAGAGAAAGAGTAGAGTTTGACGGAGAGAAAAGAAGGGAGATAGAAAGAGAGGAGGGAGGGATGGAGAGAGAAGGGGGTGAGGAAGGAGAGGGTAGGAGGGAGGGAGAGGGAGAGAAAGAATATGGTGTTGGGGAAGAGAGAGAGAGAGAGAGAGAGAGAGAGAGAGAGAGAGAGAGAGAAGATTCCAGTTGACTTATGTAACTTATTATTATTATTATTATTATTATTATTATTATTATTATTCCTGTATCACTCCTCCTTCCAGAGCTATTGGGCTGTGTGGAGGCGATGCTGGAGCTCGGCGAGACTCCCTGCTTTGAGACTCTCCGTGACCACATCATCCCCGGCCTGAGCCTCAGCCAGCCCAGACTCACCCTCCAGATGCTGCAGAACACCGGCCTCTCCGCCACCGCCGCCGCCACGCCCCTGCTGGTGGTGCTGGTCAAGAACAACATGATGGAACACGCTCTCAAGTTTGGTGAGGGATAGCCTGGATTATAGGGTCGTATTTTAAAATATTTCGTTGCCCAAGTTCACATATTTGACAAGGCTTTCATAGGAGTTGTGGGCATTTCCAGGAGTAGTTTCATGACCCTGGTGGTAGTTTGGCCCTTCTTCTATACCGTGAACCTAAGAAACACACATTTGACAAGGCTTTTGTAAGAGTTTAGGGCATTTCCAGGAGTAGTTTCATGACCCTGGTGGTAGTTTGGCCCTTCTTCTATACCGTGAACCTAAGAAACACACATTTGACAAGGCTTTCATATGAGTTTAGGGCATTTCCAGGAGTAGTTTTATGACCCTGGTGGTAGTTAAGCCCTTCCTCTGTACTGTGAACCTAAGAAACACACATTTGACAAGGCTTTCTAATGAGTTGTGGGCATTTCCAGGAGTAGTTTTATGACCCTGGTGGTAGTTTCGCCTTTCCTCTGTACTGTGAACCTAAGAAACACACATTTGACAAGGCTTTCTTATGAGTTGAGGGCATTTCCAGGAGTAGTTTCATGACCCTGGTGGTAGTTTGGCCCTTCCTCTGTACCGTGAACCTAAGAAACACACATTTGACAAGGCTTTCATATGAGTTTTGGGCATTTCCAGGAGTAGTTTCATGACCCTGGTGGTAGTTTGGCCCTTCCTCTGTACTGTGAACCTAAGAAACACACATTTGACAAGGCTTTCGTGTGAGTTTAGGGCATTTCCAGGAGTAGTTTCATGACCCTGGTGGTAGTTAAGCCCTTCCTCTGTACTGTGAACCTAAGAAACACATATTTGCCAAGGCTCTTGTATGTGTTGAGGGCATTTCCAGGAGTAGTTTTATGACCCTGGTGGTAGTTTGGCCCTTCCTCTGTACTGTGAACCTAAGAAACACATTTGACAAGGCTTTCATATGAGTTTAGGGCATTTCCAGGAGTAGTTTCATAACCCTGGTGGTAGTTTGGCCCTTCCTCTGTACCATGAACCAAGGGCAAGGCATCCAGTTAGTAAGTTCAGAAGAGTAGCCAGCATGAAAATATCGACAGAAGACAGAAAGAGATGCAACATGGCGGCAGAATATTAGAGGTAGAAGCCTGATAGAAAACGTATCCTCAAGGTTTCGGCGTGGGTAACTATGATAGATATTCCTTTTCCTTCATTCCATACACTCTTCTCATTCCCCCTTCAACCTTCCAGCCAAGGAGACCAATGCACCACTGAACCTGAGGGACATCATCGGCACTCTGGCACCTGCTTGGCACTCCAACACCAAGAGCATTGTGACCCTGCTGGCACTGCTTATACATAGACAGCAGAAGGAGGTGAGGTGCTGAGGGAGGGAGAGAGAGAGAGAGTACATTTTCCTAATTTTTTTATTTTTTATTTCTTATTTTCCATCCATCTTCTTCCCTCTTTTGATTCTCCTTCCTTCCTTCCCTTCCTCTCTTATTTCTTCCATTTCTCTCCCTTTCTACATCGTCTACCTTCCTCCACTTCTTCTTCAACCCATCTGCTGCAATTGGCATGGATTTGGCCTTCACTGGTAGCCTGGTAACACACACTCCTAGGTCTTTCTCTGCCTCTGTGGTGGATAGTGGAGTGTTCCCCATGTGGTATTGGTGTGCTGGATATCCCTTCACTGGTAGCCTGGTAACATACACTCCCAGGTCTTTCTCTGCCTCTGTGGTGGATAGTGGAGTGTTCCCCATGTGGTATTGGTATGCTGGATATCCCTTCACTGGTAGCCTGGTAACACACACTCCCAGGTCTTTCTCTGCCTCTGTGGTGGATAGTGGAGTGTTCCCCATGTGGTATTGGTGTGCTGGATATCCCTTCACTGGTAGCCTGGTAACATACACTCCCAGGTCTTTCTCTGCCTCTTTGGTGGATAGTGGAGTGTTCCCCATGTGGTATTGGTGTGCTGGATATCCCTTCACTGGTAGCCTGGTAACATACACTCCCAGGTCTTTCTCTGCCTCTGTGGTGGATAGTGGAGTGTTTCCCATGTGGTATTGGTGTGCTGGATATCCCCTCCCAAGGTGCAGGACTTTACATTTTTCTTCATTGAATTGTAGCAGCCACTTTTTGCTCCACTCCTGTAGCTTGGTGATGTCTTCTGGTATCCACAGTCAAGGGGCTAATCATCCTTCCTTTCCACCTTTCCGAGCAGGCGGTGAGTGTGAACGAGGCCGATTGGGGCGGCCAGTTTCTCCTCAGCCTGGCGGCCACACGCTCTGGGCTGGCCGTGCATCACATCCGCCCCCTCTTCCAGGTCAGTGACACACACACACACACACACACACACACACACACACACACACACACACTTTTCCTCTGGCCTCTTGTTCAGTTTTCCTTTGTTGGGCGGATTTTTTATTTATTTTTGTTTTGTTTTGTTTTTTTGCCCTTGAATTCCCCCCCTCGCCGTTAAAAAAGATATAATGATAATACACGCTCATTGAAGTTCTTAAGGGAGTGTTGAGTTAAGACCCCTTCCTTAGTTACTTATCTTCCCACCAGAGCATTCACTACACGTCTCAGGTGATATAGAACTTTGAGAACCTTGACTGAGTGATTAGTTTATATTTGCTGCTGATCATTATTCACATTGTTTTAGTTTCTCCTTCATTTTTCCTCCTTTTTTATTCCTTTTTTGTTCGTCCGGGGGCTTCGTGGTGCAGTGGTTAGCACACTCAGCTCACAACCGAGAGAGCCCGGGTTCGATTCCCGGGTGGAGTGGAAAAATTTGGGCGGGTTTTCCGATACCCTACGCCCCTGTCCACCCAGCAGTGAATGGGTACTGGGTATTAATCAGGGGGTTGTGTCCCTTCTCCTATAATTCCCTGCCCTTCTGTCTCTCTCCGGCATATGACCACAGGTGTTGCGCCGACTAAACGAAACTTTCCAACTTTCTTTATTGGTCATTTCTTTCTGTCTTCTCTTTCTCGAATCTCTTACTTTCCTCTCCTCTTTACACCTGCATTTGTTTCATTTTCTTTCTTTGTTTTTATTATTGTACTGTCCGTTTTGCCACCTCACACCCACTGCCCTCCACACGTCCCCAGGAGATGAAGAAGCAGCGCATCGGTGTGTCAGAGCGCTCGGCGGACCTGCTCGTGAACCGCCTGAATCTGCCGCTACAGGAAGCCGTGCGTGCGTCCCTGCCCCTGGTGCTGAGGGCGGAGCTGGGATGCCCGCCCCTGGAGATGAACAACCACATTCCACACCCTGTGAGTCCATACCACCACCACCACCACCACCATCAACACCACTATCATTGTCACAACCAACACCACCAACCCATCATCACTACCACCACAGTCACATCCATATAGTATTCATATTTATAACTTAACTATGTGAATCGCAATGTTGTCAACTATCCGCAAGACTTAACCATTTATCTATACACTATACATACTTATACATTTATCTCTCTAGTTAATTCATTATCAGTGCAGCATGAGTGAGATTTATCGGAGCGACAGGTTATTCTGCATATTTTATAATTTTATTTTGCTTACCTTCTGCACTGAAAAATAACATTGATTTATCTCTTTATCTCTCTATCTGTAGCGCAACATGAGTGCGGTCCAGCTGGAGGGTCACCTGGAGGAGCTCCGTGCCAAAGGACTCAACACACGCGGGTCGCTGCGTCGCCTGCTGCTGCAACGCGCTGCCAAGAACGACACGGCCGGGGTGATGGAGCTCATGAAGGTGCGGGAAAAGTTTGGAAAGTTTCGTTTAGTCGGCGCAACATCCGTGGTCATATGCTGGAGAGAGACAGGAAGGAAAGGAATTATAGGAGAAGGGAACAGACCCCAGGAGACGGGACACAACCCCTGATTAATACCTGGTACCCATTCACTGCTGGGTGGACAGGGGCGTAGGGTATTGGAGAAGCCGCCCAAATTTTTCAACTCCGCCCGGGAATCGGACCCAGGCTCTGTGGGTTGTGAGCCGAGTGTGAGGGTGCGGGAAGGTGTTGGGCTGAAGCTGCTGTAGTGTTTCCTTCCCTTGCCAGCATGTATTGCCTCGCCAGGTTTGATATGCTTTCCCTAAGTTCATGTTGTGCTGTGTTATGAGGTCCCAGTTCTAGGCATCACAAGGCATATAGGGTCGAATTATAAGACATTTCGGCACCCAAGAACACCTATTTGACAAGGCTTTCGTAGGAGTTGTGGGCATTTCCAAGAGTAGTTGTATGACCCTGGTGGTAGTTTGACCCTTCTTCTGTACCATGAACCTGAAGAAACACCTATTTGACAAGGCTTTCGTAGGAGTTGTGGGCATTTCCAAAAGTAGTTGTATGACCCTGGTGGTAGTTTGACCCTTTTTCTGTAACATGAACCTGAAGAAACACTCATTAGAACCCGACTGACCCCCTCTTTGACCTTTAGAAATAGCTGATGTGAGACGCGAACGTGTCTAACAATACCAACCATAATGTTCCATCTTTGGGTTGTTTTTTGTTAGATTTTCATAGTTTAGTTTTATTTTGTTTTTGTTTTGTTATTTGAAAAACTATTGAACATTTAAATTAATATATATCAAGGATTAGAAGTTAATGTTTGTGTTCAAAATCAGAAATGCACAAAAAGGTAAAGGTTCTGGGGACCAAGACTTATCCTCCCTTCCAGAGTGCCTCGGAGGAAGGTCAGGAGATGAGCCCTGGCATGCTGTCGGGGGTGCTGGGGGCATACATGAGCCAGGGCCACACCCAGGCCGCCGTGGATATGTTCGGCCGCCTCAGGACAGAACACCCGGCCTTCACGTTAGACTCCTACAAGGTGGTGGACCTGTGCACACTCCTCACCCAGAACGGACGGGTGGCAGGTGGGTGAAGGCAGGGATGGGAATGAGAGGGAGGGAAGCATGTGAAATCCAGAAAGGATTAACCCCTTGAATGTGGATTTCCTACCAGAAGACATCACCAAGCTACAGGAGTGGAACAAAAAGTGGCTGCTACAATTCAATGAAGAAAAATGTAAAGTCCTGCACCTTGGGAGGGGATATCCAGCACACCAATACCACATGGGAAACACTCCACTATCCACCACAGAGGCAGAGAAAGACCTGGGAGTATGTGTTCCCAGGGTACCAGTGAAGGACAAATCCGTGCCAATCGCAGCGGATGGGTTAAGAGAGGGAGAGAGAGTCATGTCAGCACGATAGGATGGGCTGCACGGCTGAACGCTAACTGCCTGAGGTGGGATTCAAACCTGGGCTCACAAATTCACAGCTAGGCATGCTAACCACTCCACCACAGAGGCTCCGAGTAGAAATGAAAAATGAAACTGTTGTAAAAGTTTATTTGCACATCGGTTGATATATGCAATACTCCTACACATAATACTTGATAGCACAGTCATGGTGAACTGTCTTGAGGGAGAACTATACTAAACTTTATTCATACATCAGTTAATTATATAAGTGCTACATCTAAGTACATTATTGGTATCACTGTTAAAATTAAGTGATCTGTTCTTTTGTGTGGAAGCTAGGCTAAGTTTGCCAGTGTGTGTGTGTGTGTGTGTCTAAGTTTACCAGTGTGTGTGTGTGTGTGTGTGTGTGTGTGTGTGTGTGTGTGTGTGTGTGTTTTGCTTACATAAAACTGTCCCTAAATATTTAAACTCAGTCACCTCATTCATTCTCTCCTCCCGTGACCTTATCCTACACTCCATTGTACAGCACAGTGTCAAACATAACCGCTTTCAGAGGCGATGGACATCCTCGAGAACTACATCATGGAGTGTTCTGGCGGGAAGAAAATCGACCCCAAAAATATCCGACGAAACTGCCAAAACCTACTCCTGGCGTCGGCAAGCAGAGGCGACCCCAAGGAGACGGAGAAGCTGCTGGAGCTGCTGGTGCTTGGGGGCCTCGCGGTGCCCAACAACCTCAGTCTGGGCGCCCTTGTGAAGAGCCGCCTCCTCGGGTGAGTCACAACACACACCTGGGGGGGGGGGGGGGTCATTTTAACCCGGTAGCAGCGGGGATCATGTTTCTTAATGGTCCCTCCAAGCGAGAAAAATGAGAAAAAATCATCACTCACACAAACCATTTCATAATATATATCAAAGCATTTGTGATCAGATTATGTATCATCTATTTTGGGGGGTTTATATCATGGCACAAATTTGGCCCGTCGCTGCTACACAGTAAAGCCACAAATTTGGCCCGTCGCTGCTACACAGTAAAGCCACAAATTTGGCCCGTCGCTGCTACACAGTAAAGCCACAAATTTGGCCAGTCGCTGCTACACAGTAAAGCCACAAATTTGGCCCGTCGCTGCTACACAGTAAAGCCACAAATTTGGCCCGTCGCTGCTACACAGTAAAGCCACAAATTTGGCCCGTCGCTGCTACACAGTAAAGCCACAAATTTGGCCCGTTGCTGCTACACAGTAAAGCCACAAATTTGGCCCGTCGCTGCTACCGGGTTAAGGAAGTGTGTTAAGTCACTGAGACATGTGGACTTACTGTGTGTCTGTGGAGAGAGAGAGACTTTAATGTATATATATGTATCTTCATCCACTTCAAACAGGGATAACAAAGACCCATTCACACCCTGATATTCTTGATCTTGACGGCAAAGTGGCGGCCAATCACAGCGCTGGAAGCCTTCACTCTAATCCTGATGTCTCGGGGAACACCTCTGCCGTCTGCAGTTTAGATAATTTATTTTTGTTTACGGTGTTCAAAAAATTTCTCATTCACCACATGCTGTCTGTCTTGTGTTATAGAATGAGTGTGCTATGTAATGAAGTCAGGAAGGCATTGTTATCAAGGAGTCATAGGTGGGCCAGTTAGTATATATTTGAACAATTAATATTACGAGGAACCTCATATCCACTGGAGGCTTTGTAACGCTACCCTAAGGAGACACAGTGTTCCTGGTCTTGCCATATTTAGAACACATTGGCCCATCTATGAATTCTTGGTAACATTTTTATCCTTACTTCATTAGCCATAACATTTCTTTCTATTAATTTTTCCATGGAATTTTATGTGCCATGTATCAGCAGCTGTTTATCCTGCCTCACCACACACTGAGACTGGCTGACACTTTACCCAATCAGAACGGAGAAAAAACAGTGCAGGTCATAAGGTTGTTTGTGTCTTGCAGCGGGGACTTGAAGGGGGCGGTGGAGGAGTCCAGGAGGATATACGAGCGCTACAAGTGTCTGCCCATGCGCCTGGAACTCCTCATCCACCTCATCAACAACTACCACAATGCAGCCAGTGAAAGGTATGCAAGATATGGCATCGTGCGGTACCTCGGTGTCCAGCGCTCACCATAGATGTGCACTCAACGCCTGATGCGGCATTCACTATAGTATTTCCACGTGAAACTGGGCGATGGGGTAGTGGCGGCTGCAGGGTCATCGCCGCCCCGCACCTTGCCACACACACTCAACACCTCTCGGTTCCTCTCGTGTCAGCCAGCCTGCAGCTACCACTACCCAACCTGCCAGTGTCTCGTGGAAATATCAACAAAGCAATACTTGATTATTCTTTTGAAATTAAAATTGAATTGAATTAAAAGGAGCATTAGACAAAGCGACTATCAAATTATTCAAGACTATTCCTTTTTATGGGGTCACTGATGGCTAGGTATTCAATATGTCTTCCCCACAGACACATATATATTTCTTCATTCCATATTCATCATCACTCGGTATAAGATGTATCATATGAGGCGTTGGGAGGAAGGGGCGTAAGGGACAGACCCATATTTTTCTAGTTTGTACTGGGAAAGGCAGGCCAGGCTTCACACCCCAGGAAGAACAAGATACAAGGAAAAAACAACCCTCTGTGCACCAAATACAAGGTCACTTTTCCCTTGCACCTGTTTCTTGTTCGTCCTGTGATATGTAGCCTGTCTTTCCCAGTGCATACTAAAAAAAATAGGCCTTGTTCCTTACACCCCTGCCTCCCAACGCCTCGTATGACAGGTCTTATACCGAGCGATGACCGTGGTGTTTGGTTACCAGCTGGAACACACCATTCAAATAAGTCATTGTATCAGAAAAAAACTATAAGAAAAAATGGCATTGTTCCTTACACCCCTGCCTCCCAACGCCTCGTATGACAGGTCTTATACCGAGTGATGACCGTGGTGTTTGGTTACCAGCTGGAACACACCATCAAATAAGTCATTGTATCAGAAAAAAACCGCCCTGGTGGAAACTAGAGAACTATAAGAATGAAATAGTCAAGCTTGGTAATTTTACAACCTCTGCCACATAATGAATGATTTAGACAACTTCATTTTCACAACTTGTATTAATCAACATGGGTAGTTTCCTTCCTTCTCTGCTGGAAACCTTATACATAGAACAACTTTAACCCCATACCTATACAAGTCCTGCCCTCCAGTGAGTCTGTGGCCTCTTGTCAGCTGCTGGACGATATGCTGGGACTCATCGCTGAAGTGAGGGGGTCCGTGTCAGCCCGCCACGACCTGTTCTTCGCCCATGTGGAGGGAGGCAGACCTGTCGGGGCCGGGAAGGTGCTGAAGGTTGGTACACACTCCTGCTATTGGTGTGAAAGGAAGGGTAATATATGTGAACTATGTGAACAAGGGAGGATGTGGAGTTAACTTGTGGGTTGAGATGGTATGGGGTGAAATGGTGTAGGTTGATATGATACAGGTGTCTTGTAATCTTATGTCCTTCCCTTTGTCTCAGACCTTAACATCTAATTCTACATCGATCTATACCCCTTACTTTCCCTTCCTTTCCTCCCTCACATTCATAGTACCAAAACAGCTTATCTTCCTTTCCTATCTAACTCCATTGCAATCTCTAAGGTTCTATCAAGTGCTACAGTGTCTTTGCTGCCCAGTGTGAGGATATTAGCCCGGTAGCAGCGATGGGCCAAATGTGTGCCATGATTTAACCCCCCCAAAATAGATGATACATAAACTCATCACAAATGCGTTGATATATATTATGAAATGGTTTATGTGAGTGATGACCATTAAGAAATATTATGAAATGGTTTATGTGACTGATGACCATTAAGAAATATTATGAAATGGTTTATGTGACTGATGACCATTAAGAAATATTATGAAATGGTTTATGTGACTGATGACCATTAAGAAATATTATGAAATGGTTTATGTGACTGATGACCATTAAGAAATATGATCCCCGCTGCTACTGGGTTAATGTTACAGTTTGATTTAATAAGTGACTGGTATTGTCTTCGTAACTCTCCTTTGGGTCTTCATCATGGGTGGCTAGTCCAGTGATGCCCTTCAGCTACACTCCTAACTATGTCACTAAGTAATCCCACCCTTCAGAACCTTGGCCGGGAGCTTGACCGGCGGCGAGTGAAGAGCCAGCTGGAGTATTACGTCAAGAATGAGAACGAGGCGGCGATGGTCAACTTCCTCTCGGCCTCACGGGGAGTGGGTGCCATTGACCGCCAGGCAGCCTACTCGGCCCTCCTCAACATTTACTGTAAGTGAAGCATATATTGATTTACTGAAAACTTGCACACTCATCCATCGCCCCATCACTTTGTATCACCTCTTTTGTTTTTTTTTTAGTAGTGGGCTTTGGATTTTTTTTGTATTGTTTTTTTTGTGTTGTGCCTGCCTCCTTTGTTGTAAAAAAAACTCGTCTGTGACCCAAATTGTGCGTCACTGATCACCCTCTCCCTCATGAAGGTGGAGGCGAGGTTCTTGTGGTAAGGCGATTAATTTTATCTCACCGTAGAAGTAATAAATGGCACTTTCATCATTACTGTTATCTTTACCAAGGGTGCGTGGGACAGACTCTTCCCCTGGCCACCACACACCATTAATGCTTCAAAACTTAACACTGCAATAGAAACAAACTGAAAGAACTAAAAATTTCCTGTGCAAGGCTTAGGATCAAACTCATATGAAGGAAATAGTGTCTAATATTAAGGTCACTCCTGCACGTCACTACTTGCTGTGAAGGTCTTCCCAATACTCAGCGCACATCCTCCCCTCACCGTTACAGACGTGCAGAGCGAGGGTGAGAAGGGCCTGTCGCTGTGGACCGCCATGCAGGAGGAAGGCCTCACCGCCTCCCCGGCCTTCCTCTCCACGCTGGCGGCGCTCCTCACTGCCTGCGAGATGAAGATTCCATTTCAGGTTTGACATGTCGCGGCTTGAGCGGTGCGCCCACGCCGGGGAGGAGTGTCCCTGAAGGAAAGCCAAGCAGGTCATGCATCATCGTGTGCATCAGAGCAGCACTGGAAGAGTTGTACAGCATTTAGATTTTGTACAGACATTATTTTATTCATGTACTGTGTATATATCTGTAATAAAACAAGATTTTGCTGCCAGAACCTTTGTCTCCCTGTTGTTGTGCGTCTTGTTGCGGAGAGCAGAAAGTTAGACAGAATGTGACCTTTGTGTGCAGCCAAACACCACACCAAGGACGAGAGGGTCACTGCCACTGCTTTCTGCTACTACTGCTGTTGCTACTTGTAGATTAGTGTTAGTGTTACTACTACTACTACTACTACTACTACTACTACTACTAAGGCTGAGCTGGAAGGGTATAGTGGGTATGGGGTGGGAGAGTGGAATTGGGCAGGCCATGGAAAGGTAGATCAGGGCAGGACATGTATGGGTAAGGGAGATCATGGGTTGTTGCAGGGGAGGGCATGGCAGGGTATGTATGGGTAAGGGAGGTAATGGGCTACAGCAGGGGAGGGGAGAAAAGGGTAGGACAGGGTAGGGCATGTATAGGTAAGGGAGATAATGGGCAAGGGGAGAGGAGGGGGAGAGCAAGTCATATTTATAGATAACGAATTTTCAAGGGCTGGGGCGGGGGGCAGGGGAAGGGGAGGAAGAGGTAGGGATGGATAGGGGAAGCTGGGGAGACAGGAAGGTGGTCGGGGGAGAGCAGAGGGAGGGAAGGACAGGGGAAAGCTGGGGAGGGGAGGGTCAGGGGGTCTGGTAGGGGCACTGGTCATAGGCTCTTGCTGCTCAAAGTTAAACAACAGAAGGCGGCTTATCTCAGGGTGATGACAGACCCGCCGACCACTCGCACTCCATCCCAGCCTCCTCCTCCTCCTCCTCAGCATCTCTCAACTTGTCCGCTATAATGTAGGACGCTAAATGTTAAAGTTAGTAATTGTTAAGTGAATTGTTAAGGTTAGTAATTGTTAAGGGAAATGTTAAGGTTAGTAATTGTTAAGGGAAATGTTAAGGGAAATGCTTAGCTCCCCGCTGTGGTGCTCGGAGACACGAACGTTTTTTGGGTTTATTTTGCGATTCTGACGGTAAATGTTTTTGTTGACAAGTTTGACCACATTATACCCTGCGTCTATTAAATCCTCATCTGCCTACAACTCTTTTTCGTCAGGAGGAAACTAAATACCAAAGTGCTTTCATCTGCTCTTAAGACCCGAAGTGGCTGTAGAGCAGATTAGATCACCAGAGCGGGAAACCTCATCATTAGTTAATAGTCTTTCTGTTGCCTGCATTTCCATGTTTCTGTGTTTCATTCACGGTCCCTCCTCCTCCTCTTCCTTCTCCTCCTCCTGGTCCTAGCTTTCTGTTGCCTGCAGTTCCTTGTTTCTGTGTTTCATTCACGGTCCTTCCTCCTCCTCCTCCTCCTAGCTTTCTGTTGCCTGCATTTCCATGTTTCTGTGTTTCATTCACGGTCCTTCCTCCTCCTCCTCCTCCTAGCTTTCTGTTGCCTGCATTTCCTTGTTTCTGTGTTTCATTCACGGTCCCTCCTCCTCCTCCTCCTCCTGGTCCTAGCTTTCTGTTGCCTGCATTTCCTTGTTTCTGTGTTTCATTCACGGTCCTTCCTCCTCCTCCTCCTCCTCCTAGCTTTCTGTTGCCTGCATTTCCTTGTTTCTGTGTTTCATTTACGGTCCCTCCTCCTCCTCCTCCTCCTCCTACCCACCCTTCCTCCTCCTTCTCTTTTCCTTCACAACACTTAATCAACCTATCAACTACCTCCACTGAATGGCTGTTGGTGGTGGTGGTGGTGGCGGGCGTGCTAAATCTAACGTAAAAATATATATATATGTAATAGAAATAGAAAAAAAAACACCTTGAGAGAGAGTGGGCAGGTGCTTCATACCTAAGTCATTTCTTCATGTTTTTCATTTTTGTATTTTGTATTAATTTTATAAACGTTTATTTGTGTACGTGTAACAGTGCAGGCTCTTCAAATAGTTATACATATATAAAACATGTAATTTTGAGCCTCCATTAGTACAATATTATGTGAGAGAGAGAGTGGGGGGGGGGGGAGGGGTAAGGGTAGGATGGGCCTGGCTATGGCTGCCCCGCGCTTCGCCTGGCCGACCTCTTCATCATCACCCGGGCTGTTGTTTTCCCCGTGGACCGAGGAGTTTACAGGCACAGCGATGGTCTTATCTACGGCGACGACACACGATCCCGCCCTGCCCTGCCCTGCCCTGTCTTACCCTCCCCTGCTCTGCCCTGCCCTGTCCTGGTCTGTCTTACCCTGCCCTGCCCTGCCCTGCCCTACCCTGCCCTGCCCTGCCCTGCTCTACCATGCCCTGCCCTGTTCTTGTCTGTCTTACCCTGCCCTGCCCTGCCCTGCCCTGTTCTTGTCTATCTTACCCTGCCCTGCCCTGCTCTGCCTTACCCTCCCCTGCCCTGCCCTGCCCTGCCCTGCCCTGCCCTGCCCCAATACACACAAAAATATATTGCCCACCCCTTCCCTCGCCTTTTCTTCCCCTTCCCTTCCCTTCCTTTCGTCTATTCTTTCCCTTCCCTTCCCTTGCCTTTCCCTTCTCTTCCCTTTCATTCCCTCCCCTTCCCTTCCCCTTTTCTCCTCTCCTCTTCCCTTTCCTGCCATTCCTTTACTTTCCCTTCCCTTCCTCTCCTTTCTTTTCCTTCCCTTCCTTTCCTCTTCTTTATTCCTCTCCTCCATCCTCTCCTCTTCCTTTCCCTGACTTTCCTTTCCTTTCCTTTCTTTCCTCTTCCTTTTTCTTTTCCTCCATCCTTTCCTCTTCCCTTCCCTTCCCTTCCTCTCCCTTTCTATTCCCTCTTCTCCTTCTCCCTTCCCTCCTCTTCCATTCTCAATCTTACCCTTTTCTTCCCTTCCTTCCGTTTCAACCTCACCTAATTATTTTTTCCCCAGCTCATTTTCCTATTATTATTATTATGATGATGATGATGATGATGATGGCAAGGGTGGTAGTGGTGGAAGAGAAGGTGGAAGGGGAAAAAGTGGATAGAGTGGATGGGGTTATGTGTGTGCGTGTGTGTGTGTGTGTGTGTGTGTGTGTGTGTGTGTGTGTGTGTGTGTGTGTAGCAATGCCTCTCAAGCTCTGATAACCCGAATCTCACCCACAACTTTTTTTTTTCTCTACACACACACACACACACACACACACGCACACACCTGCCTCCCTTGTCGCTCCAAACTGACCGTGACCGCCACCGCACCTTAGAGGCAAAAAACGTACACACACACACACACACACACACACACACACACACACACACACACACACACACACTATTCTCTCTCTCTCTCTCTCTCTCTCTCTCTCTCTCTCTCTCTCTCTCTCTCTCTCTCTCTCTCTCTCTCTCTCTCTCTCTCAACGCCCCGCCGCCTAACCTGACAATCCATTTATCCACATCAGCACAACGGAGGCAACAGACGAGGGGGGGACTCGCCTGTTTTTTGCCGCTGACCACGCGAATCTGTGCTGGGCTGGGCTGTCACGGCGCTGGGCCCCCGTACACCTCGCCCGCCCTCAAATGCCCTATATCTCATTATCTCTACTGGTACGCGGCGACCACTCTTGGACAGACTAGGTTAGGTTACGTTAGGTTAGGTTAGGAGTATGATATATGTATAAAAGGAAGAAAATAAAGGAAAGGAAGGGAAAGGAAGGGCCCTATCTCTCATCTCTTGAATAGGGCAGGTTACGCTAGGTTAGGTTAAGATGGGTCAGGCTTAGATGGAGTTTGAGGAAAGTTGGAAAGTTTCGTTTAGTCGGCGCAACATCTGTGGTCATATACCGGAGAGAGACAGAAGGGGAAGGAATTATAGAAGGGAACAGACCCCAGGAGACGGGACACAACCCCCGATTAATACCTGGTACCCATTCACTGCTGGGTGGACAGGGGCGTAGGGTATCGGAAAAGCCACCCAAATTTTTCTACTCCGCCCTGGAATCGAACCCGGGCTCTCTGGGTTGTGAGCCGAGTGTGCTAACCACTGCACCACGAAGCCCCCAATGGAGTCTGCGGGATAATTTTGAGTGGGAATCGGGGCTAGATATTGTGAAAATGTAAGTAAATAACAAAATAAATGAGAAGTATGATATGTGAAACTGAAAATCGTACACAAATGAAGAAAAAAAAAAGTAGAAATACACCAAAGTCTACCATGCAGGAATATACCAACAACTCAACCTGCCACCACCGCTCTCGCCTCTCCTTCCACACAGCCTCGTCCACTTCTCCACACAAAATCTCCCCCACACCACCACCTCCACCACCACCACCACCGCTCTCGCCTCTCCTTCCACACAGCCTCGTCCACTTCTCCACACAAAATCTCCCCACACCACACCCCTTCACCACCACCTCCACCACCGCTCTCGCCTCTCCTTCCACACAGCCTCGTCCACTTCTCCACACAAAATCTCCCCACACCACCACCTCCACCACCACCACCACCACCGCTCTCGCCTCTCCTTCCACACAGCCTCGTCCACTTCACCACACCCCCTCACCACCACCACGGCCACAGCGGCACTCTCACGGCCTCACCTCACCTCCTGAAGCTGGCAGAGACGCGGGGTAGTCCAGGGGCGCCGGGAAAGTACGGTAATGTCACCACTTTGCTCTCCGTACCCATCCACTCCGCCCCGCCATCTTCCCTCGGCCGCTCCAGGGGGGACGCGGCAGCTGGTTCAGAGGTTCGAGTCTCGGGGGTCGAAGCTTCACTCCCAAATGAACCTCGGAATTAATACAAGCTTTTTCCCTCATTCGCTGACTAATTATCACCATCATCATCATTAGTGGGCCTTTCCCAACGTCCTCTACATATCTGTCTGGTGAAAGTGTACTACATATATATGAAAATGAGATAAGACAAAAGATCATGCAGACTCCTTACGTTCTTATGTTCTTATGTTCTTATAACGATAACCCAAAATAAAATATATAATCCTTAGAAATACAAAAACACTCGTGATATTAAGAAGAAAAACAAGAAAGATAACAAGATAAATCACTAGACTAATGTGGACCAATAAAACAGTTATTATAAAACCTAAATCAACGTGTGTGTGTGTGTGTGTGTGTGTGTGTGTGTGTGTCACCCTCATGTTCCTCGACACACACACACACACACACACACACACACACAATCTCTCTCTCTCTCTCTCTCTCTCTCTCTCTCACACACACACACACATACACACACACACGTCAAGGAATTTCACGCGTGCTCAAAACCTCTTCTGCCATGTTAATCCACATCGCCCCCCCCCCTCCTCCTCTTCCTCCTCCTCCTCCTCCTCCTCCCTTACCTTTTTGTTCCTGTTCTTGGTACGTTTTTTTTCCTATTCTTCTGCATCCTCATCTTCCTCCTCCTCTTCTTCTTCTTCTTCTTCTTCTTCGTCTTCACACCCACTTACTCCACATTATCCCGCATCCCTCCACTTTCCCTCCTCCTCCTCCTCTTCCGCCTCCTCCTCCTCCTCTTCTTCTTCTTCTTCTTTTTCTTCTTCTTCGTCTTCACACCCACTTACTCCACATTATCCCGCATCCCTCCACTTTTCCTCCTCCTCCTCCTCCTCTTCCGCCTCCTCTTCCTCCTCCTCCTCCTCCTCCTCGCGTGTCATTCTTTTGGGTTTCACGAAAGAGTAAACTTCCTGACACCATGACTTAAAGATTCCTGGGAAACCGACCCCCTCTGCCCCCCCCCCCTCTCTCTCTCTCTCTCTCTCTCTCGTTCTCGGAAGCCCTCCACTCGTCAGCCCAAGCAAGCGTCGCCTCGTGCAGAGCTTAGCAGTGTTGCCACGTCTCGCCACACCCAACACCCTTGCCAGGCCCTGAGGCATGACGGGAATGGCTCCTTCGTCTTGCACTGGGGAGGAGGAGGAGGAGGAGGAGGAAACATGGAAATGCAGGCAACGGAAAGCCTACTGGCTCATCACGAGGCTGCCGCTGTGGTGCTGTAATCTGCTCGCCAGCCGCTCGGTGTCGCAGAGCAGGTGAAGCTTCGCTATTCATTTTACTCCTGACGCAACGAAATGACGCTCGATTCGATTTTTAGAGTTGATGGTATTGGTACTTACTACTTCTGAGGGAAGGTTTTTCCAGTGGCGGATGACTCGGCTTGAGAAGAAACTCCTGCCAGTGTCTGTACTACACCGCATCGGTTTGGCAGATTTTTTTTTGGGGGGGACTAGAGGGCATCATAGGTTCATGAGGTGGGGGGGCTAGAGGGCATCAGAGTTTCATGAGGTGGGGGGGCTAGAGGGCATCATAGGTTCATGAGGTGGGGGGCTAGAGGGCATCATAGGTTCAGGAGGTGGGGGGCCAGAGGGCATCATAGGTTCATGAGGTGGGGGGCCAGAGGGCATCATAGGTTCATGAGGTGGGGGGGGGCCAGAGGGCATCATAGGTTCATGAGGTGGGGGGGGGCCAGAGGGCATCATAGGTTCATGAGGGGGGGGGGGGCCAGAGGGCATCATAGGTTCATGAGGTGGGGGGGGGCCAGAGGGCATCATAGGTTCATGAGGTGGGGGGGGCTAGAGGGCATCATAGGTTCATGAGGTGGGGGGGACTAGAGGGCATCATAGGTTCATGAGGTGGGGGGGCTAGAGGGCATCATAGGTTCATGAGGTGGGGGGGGCTAGAGGGCATCATAGGTTCATGAGGTGGGGGGGGGGAGGGGGTGGCGAGCAAAACGAGCATGCGCAGATGGGTAATTATTTTGAAGAATATGTACTTTTAGGGGCATTTTGATGCTGGCATATAAAACACTGGGGGCTAGTGAGCCTATAGCCCCACTAGCCCCCAAGAAATTACGGCCCTGAAATGGGTAAACCGTTATTTCTAGTTCTTGAGTTAGTTTGCACTTCAAACAACTCGGAGTGATCGACGTTACTGAACTTTTTCAGGTATTTGGAGACTTGAATCATATTCCCTCGTAGGCGTCTCTTTTTCCAGTGTAAAGAGGTTGAATCGCTTGAGTCGTTCCTCGTACGGTTGAGCCCTTAAAGGCTGGAATCATTTTCGTGGCGCGGCGCTGAACCTTTCCAGTAAATCAATGTCCTTCCTGTAATTAGTGGACCAGAACTGCACTGCATACTCGAGGTGCGGTCTTACCATGGAATTATACAAGGATAGCATCACGTCTGGCGTTTTACACTCGGAAGTTCCTCGCTATGAACGCAAGCATAGTGTTGGCTTTGTTGTATGCTTTTTTACAGTGCTTGGTGTGTTGCAGGTCACTGATGATGGTGACATTAAGATCCGATTCCGAGGAGGAGGAGGAGGAGGAGGAGGAGGAGGAGGAGAAGGAGGAGGAGGAGGAGTAACAAGCAGAAAACTAATAATGCATGAGAAAAAGACGAAAAAAAAAAAAAGATGATGTCGCGTACAAGTAAAAGAAGAAAAAGAAAAACAACAACAACAACAACAACAACAAAAGAAGAAAGAGTATTAATAAAAGATGAGGGCGAAGAGGAGGAAGAAGAAGAAGAAGAAGAAGAAGAAGAAGAAAAAGAAGAAGAAGAAGAAAAGGAAGAAGAAGAAGAAGAAGAAGAAGAAGAGGAGGAGGAGGAGGAGGAAGAAGACCCCCCCTCCTCCCCCCCGTGAGACATGAGCTAAATGGGAAGGCGTTGAGTTACAAAATGTTCTTTGCAATAATGCCAAGCTTGACTCTCTCTCTCTCTCTCTCTCTCTCTCTCTCTCTCTCTCTCTCTCTCTCTGATGGGGGGTGAGATTGAAGCTTTTTCTCTTTTTTCTTTCTTTTCTCATTTTCTTTCTCCTCTTCCTTTCTTCTTTTTTCTCCTTTCTCACTTTCTCTCTTTCTCTCACTTTCACTCATTTTCCCTCCCCTTCACTTTCTCTCCCTTGTTTTCCTCTTTTTCCTTTATTTTTTCCTCCCTCTCTTTTTCCTCCCCTTTTTTTTCCTGCCCCTCTCTCTCTCTCTCTCTCTCTCTCTCTCTCTCTCTCTCTCTCTCTCTCTCTTATACTCTCCTCTCCCTTATACACACTCTCTTTCACCCACATCTTTCCTCTCCCTCCCTTCCTCCCTTCCCTTCGCCCTTCTCTCTCCTCTCCCTCTCTCATTCTCCTCCCTTCCATCCCTTCCCTTTCCTTCCTATCAACCTTTCCTTCTCTTTACCTCTCCCTTAAACACACCCTCTCCCTCCCTTCCTTCCCTTCCCTTTCTCTCTCCTCACCCTCTCTCATTCTCCTCCCTTCCCTCCCTTCCCTTTCCTTCTCTACCTCTCCCTCAAACACACCCTCTGTCATCCACATCTTTATTTCCTCTCCTCTCCTCTCCCTCCTTCCCCGCCACCGCTACTCCATAAGTCAGCATCTTCAGGGACAGTTTAAGAAGAGATCAGCGTGCGGGTCTCACTCATGCTTTATCAGGGAGGCCAGATGAGGCGTGTTTACAGCGTGCGAAGCGTGTCAGGAGGGAACTGATGAGGCACACGTGGAGCGCCAACCAGCCAGTCACCCACCCGCCAAGAAAGTGCAAAGGGACGGTGCTCTCAGACGCTTCCCCCGCTTCTTAAGTTAACTGTTGGGTCTTGTAACCTAACCTCTCACACCTATAACCTAACCTATTGCCTCTCACAACTATTGCATCCAACGTCAACTCATTTTAAAGGCCGAAAAATGATATGAAGAGTAAAGAGTGCTCTCAGACGCTTCTCCCGCTCCTTAAGTCATCTGCTGCCTTTAATAACTTTACCCCTGATAGCTTGTGCCTCCCACAGCTACTGCCTCTCATGTCAACTATTGCCACTCATGTCAACTCATTTTAAAGGCCGAAATGACTTAGACACAGGAATTAGTAGTGATGTCAGTAAGTTTGCAGATGATACCAAGATCGGTAGAGTAATTGAGTCGGATCGGGACGCTAGTATTCTCCAAGGTGAACTCAACAGATTGTATGACTGGGCGGATAAATGGCAGATGGAGTTCAATGTAGGGAAGTGCAGTATTCTGAGTGTAGGTAGGAACGACCCCTCACATAACTATTGCTTAAATGACACTCTCATAAGCAGGTCTGGGTGCGAGAGGGATTTAGGGGTCTTAGTGAGCTCTGATCTCCGTCCAAGGGCACAATGCATTCAAGCTAGAAATCGAGCTAATAGGGTACTGGGATTTATTTCAAGGAGCGTAAGCAACAGAAGCCCCAAAGTCTTCCTCAAACTATATTTAGCATTAGTTAGACCTCATCTTGACTATGCGGTTCAGTTCTGGTCACCTTACTATAGAATGGATATCAAAATGTTAGAATCGGTGCAGAGGAGAATGACTAAGATGATTCAGGGGTTGAGAAACTTGCCATACGAGGAAAGACTCAAACAGTTAAACTTGCATTCTCTAGAAAGGCGAAGGGTGCGTGGAGACATGATCGAGGTTTATAAATGGATGAAGGGCTTTAATAAGGGAGACATTCATAAGGTTTTGTTGGTAAGAGAACCGGGTAGGACACGAAGTAATGGGTTTAAACTGGATAAATTCAGATTCAACAGGGACATAGGCAAAAATTGGTTTACTAACAGTGTGGTGGATGAGTGGAATAGGCTTAGCAGTCATGTGGTGAGTGCCAATACAATTGTCACATTCAAAAATAGACTAGATAAATTCATGGACAGCGATATTAGGTGGGGTTAGATACACGGGAGCTTAGGGTCAAAGGAGCTGCCTTGTACAGACTCCTATGTTCTTATGTTCTTATGTTCTTAAAAGGAGATGAAGTGTGGAAGAGCGATGTTCTCAGGCGTTTCTTAGACTTCTTGCGTCAACAGTACAATACAGTCTGTTCATGTGTGTGGCGAGGACGTTGAGATCTCAGAAAGTTTCACGTATCTTGGCAGCGTGGTACATAACAGCGGTGAGTCTTGCCATGCAGGAAGTCTTACGGCGGACTGGTCTGGCCCACGGCGTTATGGACTCGCTCAACACGAATATATGGCGTTGTCGGTACCCGTGCAGAAGGACGAGGACCCGGTTCTTCACGTCCCTTGTGCTCCCTGTCTTACTCTGTGGCTGTGAGACATGGACACTAAATGGGGATTGTTGCCTTTGGTTATAAGTGTCTACGGAGAATCATGGGATATCGCTGGAATGACTTTTCTTGCCAAACTCCCATCACCAGGAGGAGGAGGAGGAGGAGGAGGAGGAGACATGAGGGAAGGGAGGGAAAGGATGAGGGGAAAGAAGGGGAGAGGGAGAGGAGTAAGGGAACGAGAGGGAGAAAGGGAGGATGAGGAAGGGGAGAAGGGAGGAAAAAGGAAATGGAAGTTAAGGGAGACAAGTGAAGGAACGAAAGAGGGAGAAAGGGAGGAGGAGGAAGGGGAGAAGGGAGGAAAAAGAAAATGGAAGTTAAGGGAGACAAGTGAGGGAACGAGAGAGGGAGAAAGGGAGGAAAGGAGACAAGTGAAGGAACGAAAGAGGGAGAAAGGGAGGAGGAGGCAGGGGAGAAGGGAGGAAAAAGAAAATGGAAGTTAAGGGAGACAAGTGAGGGAACGAGAGAGGGAGGGAGAGGAAGGGGAGAAGGGAGGAAAAAGAAAATGGAAGTTAAGGGAGACAAGTGAGGGAACGAGAGAGGGAGAAAGGGAGGGAGAGGAAGGGGAGGGAAGAAAGGGGAGAATGGAGGGA
>NC_066576.1:4522656-4537656 GCF_024679095.1 Eriocheir sinensis | reverse complement strand
GAGGAGGAGGAGGAAGAGGAGGAGGAGGAGGAGGAGGAAGAGCAGAACAAAGTAAAGGAAGAAACAGAGATAGAGAAAAGAAATAATTAAAAAAAGAAACAAGCATAGAACGAGGAAGAGAAGAAGAAGAAGAAGAAGAAGGAGGAGGAGGAGGAGGAGGAAGAGGTAAACAAAAGGAAGGAAGGAAGACAAAGAAAACACCAATAATAAAAAAAAGAAGAAAAACACGTTCAGAACACGAAATAATAATAATAATAATAATAATAATAATAATAATAATGAAATAAGAGAAAAAAAAAGATTGATCAACGTTCGAGTAGGATTAAAAAAAAGCAAAACAGAGAGAGAGAGAGAGAGAGAGAGAGAGAGAGAGAGAGAGAGAGAGAGAGAGAGAGAGAGAGAGAGAGAGAGAGAGAGAGAAACTACAACACGATTTAACCAACCAACAAAAAAAACAAAAAAATAACAAAGATAATTAAGAGAGAGAGAGAGAGAGAGAGAGAGAGAGAGAGAGAGAGAGAGAGAGAGAGAGAGAACAGACAGACAGACAGACACAGAGGAAAAAAAAATATACACGAAATAATAATCAACAAAACAAAACAACAAAAAGTCACTCAAAAGGTACAATTCCTGATAAAGGGAACGCCTCCCCCCAACCAGGTGCTTCCGGGGGAGGGGGGGGAGGGAGGGGGGGAGGGGGAGGGTCATACATACTTACACACATACATAAAAAAGTACACATATCAGCTATACATAAGACACATAGAAAGACCCTGTATACTTAACCAAAACAAAACCGGCGGGGGAACACGTATGATTCATGTATTAGACGCGGACACAACACGGCACAACATGACAACTTCTTGGAGACGCGAACGTGAACCAGTCATGTTCTTGAAGCCCCACGAGGAGGCGTCGCTGTCATCTCCGCTTTCATCACCCACCACGAGGCTGCTATTATATACTGGGTGGAGGTGAGATTGGTGGTGGTGGTGGTGATGTTGGGGGTGATGGTTCTATAGTGGTGGTGGTGATGTTGGTGGTGATGGTTCTATAGTGGTGGTGGTGGTGATGAATGTGGTGGCGTGGTAGTGGTGGTGGGATGGTGGTAATGATGGTGATGGGATGGTGGTGGTGGTGGTGGTGGTGAGGTTGTTAATCTTTATTACACTAAGTTATGCCTAAACATCCTAATTACTCTCTCTCATGAAACCTAATCTATTTCTACATTTTCCTCCTTTTTACACACACACACACACACACACACACACACACACACACACGTCTTATCCTGAGTGAATCAACAACAAAAGTTACATTCTATTTCGCTTATGATGGTGATGATGATGATGATGACGATGATGGTGTGTGTGTGTGTGTGTGTGTGTGTGTGTGTGGTGAAGGCACACGGGTATGGGCGGGGCTGTGCACAGGGCGGGTCGGGTTGGGTCGGGTTAGAGCGAGGCGGCCTGCGGGGTGAGGGCGGCGGAGGCGCCCACCATGGAGGAGAGCGGGTTGGCGAAGCCGTTCTGCAGGCCGTTGGGCAGCGCGGCGGCGGGCAGCGTGTTGGCCAGCGGGCCGGAGAAGCCGTTGGCGAGCGGCGAGGACAGCGGGTTGGGGCCGAGCGGCGCGTGCGGCAGCGCGTTGCTCTGCGGCCCGCAGGACTGAAGGTACATGTAGTAGTTGTAGTTGTTGGCGTCCTGCATGTGGTGGTGGCGCGGCAGGCCGGCCATGTTGACGTGGCCCAGCAGGTCCGACACCGTGTGGGAGGAGGGCCAGGGCGGCCGCATGCCGCACGTGGCGCCCGACATGGGCGGCGAGGGCGTGCCCCCCATCTTGCCGCCGCCCGCTGAGGACATGCTGCCGGGGCCCAGGGCCTGCTGCGTGCCCTGCGACACCTGCTGGATGGCGGCCTGCGGCGTCATGGACTGGTAGGCGGCGGCGGCGGCGGTGTAGGCGGCGGCGGCGGCGGGGTAGAGCGTGTTGTAGAGGGAGGAGGACGTGGGGTGTTTCACCTCGTAGTGGCTCTGCGCGCCCAGGTGGTGCAGCGACCCGATCTTGTTCCGCAGGATCCTGCAAGACAACACCCGCCGCGTCAGACACCAGCACAGGGGCGGCAGCAGAGGGCCAGGCAAGGGTGGGGGTGAGGGTAAGGGGCAGGCAGCAGGGGCGGAAGGATGCAGGCGGCGGTGCGGGCCGGTGCAGGGAGTGAGGCTGGTGGCACAGGGGAGGCAGGGGTGAGGCAAGCAGGCAGCGAGGCGGGCGGAGCAGGGATGAGGCTGGGAGCGAGGAAGGGAGGGTGGGGACGAGGCAGGCAGCAGGTCGGGACCGCGAGTAAGCAGGTAGGGAGGCAAGCAATGACACGAGGTAGGGAGTAAAGCAGGCAGGCAGCGGGGCAAAGAATGATGCAAGCAGGCAGACAGGTATGCAGGCGGCCGTGGGTGAGACAGGGACGGGGCAGGCGAGGGGCGGTCATGAGGGGGCAGGGAGGTCAAGCAAGCGGGCAGAGACAGGACAGGGCCAGCCAGGTAACAGGTGTACAAGAGAAAAACAGGTAAACAGGTAACAGGTACAGACACATAACCAAATAACAGGTAGGAATAGGTAAAGAGCTCACTAATTAACAGGGAGAAGCTGAGGTCCACGTGGGTAACAGGTAAGACAGATTAGATATACAAATAACAAGTATAAGAAGAGATACAAGACGGGACAGCCAGGAACCAGCAACCCTATACAAGCAACCCAGTCAACCAGGAACATACCCTACAAGTCCCATCAACCCAACGAGTCAACCAGGAACATACCACTAACCCCTACAAGCCCTACAAGCCACCAAGGAACACACCAACAACCTCTACAAGCAAGCTAGTCAACCACGAACATATTAACAACTCCTACAAGCCCTACAAGCCACCCAGGAACATACCAACAACCTCTACAAGCAAGCTAGTCAACCAGGAACATATTAACAACTCCTACAAGCCCTACAAGCCACCCAGGAACATACCAACAACCTCTACAAGCCCCATAAGCCACAAAGGATCATACCAACAACTCCTACAAGCCCTACAAGCCAACCAGGAACATACCACCAACCCCATCAAGCCCTACAAGCCAACGAGTTATCCAGGAACATACCAACAACTTCTACAAGCCCTACAAGCCACCCAGTAACATACCAACAACCTCTACAAGCAAGCCACTCACCCAGGAACACCCCAACAACCCCCTACAAGCCCTACAAGCCACGCCCCTTACCTGGAAATGGAGGACACGCTTGGCACGTTGTACTTGTCACAGACGCCGTCCTTAAGGAGTCGCTCACGGATCTCCCAGGCGAAGATCCCGGGGTCCTTGTGTTTAAGATCCTTGATGTAGTTGACGACCTTGGGCGTGGTGACCCGAGGCTTTGACCCCCCGATGGCCCCCGGCAAGATGGAGCCAGTGTCGTTGTACCTGAAGGGGAGGAGGAGGTGAGAAGAGGAGGAGGAGGAGGAGGAGTGAGAAGGAAGAAAGGAGGAAGAGATTGAAGATAGGGATGAGGAGGAGGAGGAAGAAAGGAGGAAGAGGATGAAGATGAGGAGGAGGAGGAGGTGGAAGGGGGTGAGGAAAGAGGAAGAGGAAGAGAAGAAAGAAGGAAGGAAGGAGGAGGATGAGAGGTGTGAGAGGAAGCGGAGGAGGAGGAGGAGGAGGAGGGAGAGAAAACCGAGAGAGAGAGAGAGAGAGAGAGAGAGAGAGAGAGAGAGAGAGAGAGAGAGAGAGAAACCAGAAGGACAGAGGAATGTAGGTGTCTAAATGGAGGGAAGGGAGGAATGAGGGAGGAAAGTGAGGAATGGGAGAAGGAAAGGAGGAAAAATATAGAACCTCATCCATTTGTCCTTTCCTTCCTTCCTTCTTTTTTTCTCCTTCCTCCTTCCGATACATCTAAAAGGGATATTGCAAAGTGTGTGTGTGTGTGTGTGTGTGTGTGTGTGTGTGTGTGTGTGTGTGTGTGTGTCCTTCCCTCACCTCGCCAGGATCTTGGACACACAGCCATGGGACACCCTCAGCTGGCGGGAGATGTCACACGGCCTGATGCCCAACTGCGCCAACTCGATGATCCGCATTCGGATATGGTTGGGGAGCGGTCGACCGTTCACGAAGACCCCGCCCAGCTGATTCACCTCCCCGTACTGCTGGATTTGGGGGTCTGCGGGGGAGAGGGAGAGAGAGGGGGAGATGGTGTTAGGTTGTGGTCTGTGAGTGAGGTGGTATTATTTTTTTTTTACAACAAAGGAGACAGCTCAAGGGCACAACAAAAGGAAACAATAATAAAAAAAAGCCCGCTACTCGCTGCTCTTAAAAAAAGCATTCTTCCTGTAACAGATATTCCCTATTGCCTATTACAACGGGGCAAGGCGAGACGGGGCGGGGCATTACGGGGCATGAATGGGGTAGGTCAGAGAGCGGGGCAGGGTAGAACGGGGCAGTATGGAGGTTTTCGGGGGTTTGAAGGGGTGGAGAGACGGAGCGGGGCGGGGTAGAGAGAGAGAGAGAGAGAGAGAGAGAGAGAGAGAGAGGAGGAGAGGAGGGGGATGGCAGGAAGTTGTCTGTGGATATTTAAAGGTCGCGGAAGAGGTGAGGGAAGAGGAGGAGGAAGAGGAGGAGGAGGAGGAGAAGTTTTAATATTCACACCTCGTAGATTTCCTCGGACAAGAGTGAGGAGAGGGACGGTATTCTCCTCCTCCTCCTCCTCCTCTTCCTCCTCCTCCTCCTCTTCTTCTTCCTCCTCCTCCTTTTAACCAATGTTTTTCACTTTTCTTTCCCTCTCGCCCTCCTCACCCTCCTCCTCCTCACCTCTCTCTCTCTCTCTCTCTCTCTCTCTCAGTGATATATTTGCCGTGCTAACACAACAGTTGAAGAGCAAGAAGTCTCTCTCTCTCTCTCTCTCTCTCTCTCTGACATACACTTCAGATTATTTTCCTTTTCAGTTTAAATATTACGACTTTTCTTGTTTTGTTTTTATATAACTAACAACAACAACAACTACTACTACTACTACTACTACTACTACTACGATACAACAGGTAAAGTAATAATGGAGGCTATCGTATTACTTATCTTACCTGTTAATTAATTCTACGTTACCTTCAAACTCTAATAATTATCACGTATGGAGGCCGCTATAACCAGACTCAGCTATGATGACCGTTTGGGTGGGGTTTCGCGCCCCTACACAGCGTTGCCGCATAACACAAAAACATCTCTCTCTCTCTCTCTCTCTCTCTCTCTCTCTCTCTCTTAAATGTCCGGTATCTACTGTTTGAAATAGTGTATTAGATATCCTGTACACATTAAGTAAGGCTATATTGTGCCCTCCTTTCCTTTCCTTTCTCTCTCCTTTCTTTCCATGTCACTCCTTCACCCCCATGCGCAATCGTGTATTAGATATTCTGTACACATTAAGTAAGGCTATATTGTGTTCTTTCCTTTCCTTTCTCCCTCCGTTCTTTCCATGTAACTCTTCCTTCACTCCCACGCGCAAAGGCAATCACTCCCGAAGGCTAGATTTGGCAGCTGTGTGATCCCGAGCGGCCACGCCAAACCGCCCTTCACAGTTGAGTCCGTCTATGGCAACAATAATAAGTGGCCCCTATCGCGTACTGGGAAGGGCGGATGATTTTTATAGTGTAGATTCTAGAGGAGGAGTCTGAGGAGCAATGTAATACCCTCTTAGGCCTTGTCATGTGGTAACGCTCTCTCTAATGACCAACGCAACCACCACCACCACCACCAACACTACCACATACTCGCCGCCGCCCTCGCCGCCCGTGACACCGAGATGAATGGGCGCCGTCCACCTAACGAGGGAGGCGAAGCAGAAATAACACACACACACACACACACACACACACACACACACACACACACACACACACAAAGGGAAAGGTTAGATGGGTTTGTTTCTGGTGGTCTTGTTGTTGTTGTTGTTGTTCTTAATCATCTTTTTCTTCTTCTTCGCCTTTTATTTCTTCTTTTTCTGTTTTTTTTTTTTTGCTTCTGTTTTCTACTTGCTCTTCTATGCCTTTTCTTTTCTTTTTTCTTTTTTTCTTCTTTTTCTTATTTTCCTCCTCCTCCTCCTTCTTCTATCTTCCTTTCTCTCCATCTATTTTAACAAAGGCACCAACACACACCCTTTCCTACCCTTCCTTCTCTCCCTTCCCTCTCCCTCACCCTTCCCTTTCCCCTCCCTCACCCCTTCCCGTCCCCTCACCTGCAATTTACCTTCCCGCCCCTCACGGTAATGAACCCAAAACACACCTGGACAGCAGACTTCCCTCGCCCCCTTCAGAAGAATGTCCGGTATTATAAGACAATTTCGGTTCTCACATGACCTATTTCTAAAGGTCAAAGAGGGGATCAATCGGGTTCTAATGGGTGTTTTTTTAGGTTCACGGTACAGAAGAAGGGTCAAACTACCACCAGGGCCATAAAACTACTCCTGGAAATGCCCAAAACTCCTTCGAAAAGCCTTGTCAAATAGTGAACATTTGAGCGAGGAAATGGTTAGTAATACTTTTTCTAGTAAGCCTTTTTCTTTGGGTTAAGGCGATACCTATGTTGTGGACCGTACTCTCAGATGCGTTGGACTTCCACGACATCTATATTTCACAATGGACAACAGACATCCCTCGCCCCCTTAAGACATTGTACCACCTTTTTCTTTGGGTTAAGGCGATACCTATGTTGTGGACCGTACTCTCAGATGCGTTGGACTCCCACGACATCTATATTACCAAGGCCACAACGGAGGTGA
The DNA here is from genome assembly GCF_024679095.1 of Eriocheir sinensis. Classification (NCBI taxonomy): domain Eukaryota; kingdom Metazoa; phylum Arthropoda; class Malacostraca; order Decapoda; family Varunidae; genus Eriocheir; species Eriocheir sinensis. The sequence goes on along the minus strand of NC_066576.1, from coordinate 4,530,860 downwards.
GTCCAGTAATCAATCAGGAGGCAATCAGGTGAGTCCGCGCTCAGAATAAACACGGTAACCTATTGACCCCAACCATATATTATGCGCCTTTCATGAGCCGGTAAATATATATGAATTAAGTTTGTTTTTTTCCTTCACGTTCATGGTGCAGAAGAAGCCTTGTCAAACTATCACGAGGCTTAAAACAATGGAAATACTAACACAGCCTCTACGAAAGCCTTGTCAAACTATCACCAGGCTCATAAAACTACCCATGGAAATACTAACACAGCCTCTACGAAAGCCTTGTCAAACTATCACGAGGCTCATAAAACTACCCATGGAAATACTAACACAGCCTCTACGAAAGCCTTGTCAAACTATCACCAGGCTCATAAAACTACCCATGGAAATACTAACACAGCCTCTACGAAAGCCTTGTCAAACTATAGGCTCATAAAACTACCCATGGAAATACTAACACAGCCTCTACGAAAGCCTTGTCAAACTATCACCAGGCTCATAAAACTACCCATGGAAATACTAACACAGCCTCTACGAAAGCCTTGTCAAACTATCACCAGGCTCACAAAACTGGAAATACTAACACAGCCTCTACGAAAGCCTTGTCAAACTATCACCAGGCTCATAAAACTACCCATGGAAATACTAACACAGCCTCTACGAAAGCCTTATCAAACTATCACGAGGCTCATAAAACTACCCATGGAAATACTAACACAACCTCTACGAAAGCCTTGTCAAACTATCACCAGGCTCATAAAACTACCCATGGAAATACTAACACAGCCTCTACGAAAGCCTTGTCAAACTATCACCAGGCTCACAAAACAACCCATGGAAATACTAACACAGCCTCTACGAAAGCCTTATCAAACTATCACCAGGCTCATAAAACTACCCATGGAAATACTAACACAGCCTCTACGAAAGCCTTGTCAAACTATCACCAGGCTCACAAAACAACCCATGGAAATACTAACACAGCCTCTACGAAAGCCTTATCAAACTATCACCAGGCTCACAAAACTACCCATGGAAATACTAACACAGCCTCTACGAAAGCCTTGTCAAACTATCACCAGGCTCACAAAACTACCCATGGAAATACTAACACAGCCTCTACGAAAGCCTTATCAAACTATCACGAGGCTCACAAAACAATGGAAATACTAACACAGCCTCTACGAAAGCCTTGTCAAACTATCACCAGGCTCATAAAGCTACCCATGGAAATACTAACACAACCTCTACGAAAGCCTTGTCAAACTATCACCAGGCTCATAAAGCTACCCATGGAAATACTAACACAACAACCTCTACGAAAGCCTTAGAGAGAGAGAGAGAGAGAGAGAGAGAGAGAGAGAGAGAGAGAGAGAGAGAGAGAGAGTGTGTGTGTGTCCGAAACAGTGTGTGTTACCATATTACAAGCTCTTCCTTCCTCGGCCATTCCCTTGACATCGGTTCCTTCCTCCTCCTCCTGCTCCTCCTCCTCCTCCTCCTCTTCCTCTTCCTCCTCCTCCTCCATGTGTCGCGTGCTTGTTGTCTCTCTTATCTCCAAACTCTTTATCTCCCTCCTCACATTCTCTCCCTTCTCCCCTCCCCTCATTTCCTCCTTCCCTCCCTCCCTTCCTTCCTTCCTTAATCCTTCTACTCCCCTTTCTTCTTCTTCATTTGCTTCTTTTTCTCCCTTTCCTCCCTTCTTGACCCTTCCCTTTTCTCTCCCTTCCTTCCCTTCTCCCTATTTTGTTTCTCTCCTCCTCTTCCTTCTTTCTACTCTTCCTCTCTTCTATCCCTTTTCCTCCTATTCTCCTTTTTGCTATATAATTCCCTTTCCTCTTTCCTCTCTTCCCTTCCTTTCTCTTCCTCAATCTTCTGTCTTTCCTCCCTCCTTCCTCCCTTCCTTTCCTCTCTCCACCCTTTCCTGTTACTTTTTCCCTTCAATCTTTCCCTCCTCCCTTCCTTCCCTTCTCTCCCTTTCCTCCCTTTTCAACGTTTCTTTCCCTCCCTTCTTTCCTCTCCCCATTTCTCCCTTTTTCCTCCTCTCTCCTCTCCTCTTCAATTCCTTCTTCAACGTCTCTCTCTCTCTCTCTCTCTCTCTCTCTCTCTCTCTCTCTCTCCTGCTCATCTTCAGGCTACTCTTTCCCCTCCGATCTCTCTCCTCCTCCTCCTTCCCTTCCTTCTCCAACGTTTCTCTCTCTCTCTCTCTCTCTCTCTCCTGCTCATCTTCTGGCTACTCTTTCCTCTCCGATCTCTCTCCCTCCCCCCCCTGACAAAGGCTCCTTCTCGTGTCCCATTTCAAACGCCTCGATCCGCCCTCAACTTCCCCGACAGCAGCGACGGAATTTTCTTCAAAGTATTTAAATATTCCCAGATGTGGCGCCCGGGGATAAGCCTTCTGCGGCGGTGGTGGTGGTGGTGGTGGTGGAGGGGGGAGGGGGGAGGGAGGGGGGGTAGAATTTGATGATGGGTGGGGGAGGGGGTGGGGGAAAGAGAAAGGGAGTGAAAGAAGAAGAGGAATAGAAAGAGAGAGAGAGAGAGAGAGAGAGAGAGAGAGAGAGAGAGAGAGAGAGAGAGAGAGATGTGAAGAGGAAGGGAGAAGATGGAGGAGGAAAATGAAGAAAAAAAAATAAAGAAAAGAAAAAGAAAATAAAGATGGAGAAAATGAAGAAGAAAAGGAAGGAAAGGAAGAAAAAAAGGAAAAGAAGAGAGGGAGAGAAAGAAAGCGAGAGAGAGGAGGAAGAGAAAGAAAGAAGAAAAAGAAGAAGAAAGGGAAGATGAGAAAGAAGATGGTGGTGGTGGTGATGATGATGGTGGTGATGGTGGTAGTGATGATGGTGGTGGTGGTGGTAGTGATGATGGTGATGTTGATAGCCAATACACATCGCCACCACCACCACCACCACCACAACCATCACCATCACCACCATCATCACCATCATCACCACCACCATCACCACCATCATCACCACCACCACCATCACCACCACCAGACCACCACCACCGCCTATGACAGTGGTAGTGAACGTGTCAACCTCAATTGTGAGTTAGGAATGTCACGGAAGGGAGAGAGGAAGGAGGAGGAGGAGGAGGAGGAGGAGGAGGGAAAAGAAAGGGAGGAAGAAAAGAGGAAGAAGAAAGGACAGGGAGGAATAACGGAGAGAAGAGGAGGAAGGGAGGAAAGGAATGGAGGGAGAAAGGCATGGAGAGAGAGAGAGAGAGAGAGAGAGAGAGAGAGAGAGAGAGAGAGAGAGAGAGAGAGAGAGAGAGAGAGAGAGAGAATAAGCAGGAGAGAAAGGAGGAGGAAAGTAAAAGGAGAGAAAAAGAAGGAAAAAGAGAAAGAAGAGGGGAAGAGGAGGAAGAAGAGGAAGGAGGAGGAGAGAAGAGAATGAACAGAAGGAGGAGGAGAGAAGGAAGAGAGAGAAAGAGGGAAAGAAGAGGAAGAGAGGAAGAGGAAGAGGAGGAGGAGGCAACTATCCTTCGCGCACACACACACACACACACAGTCACGTTAATCCCTTGTCAAAATCCCTTTCAAGGAGGATTGGAAACGATAACATTGAAGGGGTGTTTATGTCTTCCCTAATCCCCTCTTTAATCTCTCTCTCTCTCTCTCTCTCTCTCTCTCTCTCTCTTCAATGGTTCGCTGGGAGGGACAAGTCAAGGGCGAAGGAGGAGGAAGAGGAGGAGGAGGAGGTTTCAGATGACGGTGAACCTCTAACCGCGTGTGACACTAAACATGGAGGAAGAGGAGGAGGAGGAGGAGGAAGAGGGGAAGAAGAAGGGCTGCTGAATGGAGGAGGAGGAGGGGAAGAAGGGCTGCTGAATGGAAGAGGAGGAGGAGGAGGAGGACCCAGCAGGAGGAATAGGAGGAGAAGGAAGAAAAAGAGGAAGAAGAAGAAGGAGAAGAAGGAGGAGGAGGCAGAGGAGGAAGGAGGAAGAGGAGGGGAAGAAAGGAAGAAGAAGGGCTGCTGAATGGAAAAGGAGGAGGAGGAGGAGGAAGAAGAGGAGAAGGAGGAAGAAGAAGAAGAAGAAGAAGCTAGGAAGAGGAAGGAAAGAAGAAGGAGGAAAAGGGAAGAAAAAGAGAGAAAAAGGGAAAAACAACAACAATATGAAGAAGAAGAAGAAGGAGAGAACGAAAGAGGAAGGAGAGGAGGAGGAGGAGGAGGAGGAGGACGATCAGAAGAAGAGGAAGAAGAAGAGGAGGAGGAGGAGGAGGAGGACGGGAGCAGTGTTGTGAAGTAAGTGTGTGTTTGTTTTAATGTAAGCGCGGTGTGTTCGTCTGGGTAGTGATTAGGGTGACAGCTATGGCGGGGCGGGGAAGGATGGAACCTCGACTTGACATAGCAGTAAGAATATATAATAAACACTGAAGATAAGGGTAAATACTAGTTGGAAGAATGAATGAGAGAACGGTTATAAGAACGTGTGGCAGAATACAACACAGACATGGAAATAATAGTAATAATCTGTGAGGTACATCGTCGCTGGTCAGGAACGTTGACTTGATAAAATTATGCGGGGAATAGAAAGGAAAAGAGGAAAGGAGAGGAAAAGAAGGAAAAGGGAAAGGGAAATGTTATGACACACACACACACACACGCTTACACACACACACTTACACACACACACACACACACACACACACACACACACACACAAACACACATTAAGTCTGCACCACTGCCACCCAAAACCCATCTGTGTGTGTGTGTGTGTGTGTGTGTGTGTGTGCAGTAAAACACCCTCACAACCACCGCCTGTCTCCCAGGACACCCGAGGCACAACAAAAAGCAGGGGCGAGTGTATCAAGTTGGGGCGGGGCGGGGCGGGGCGGGGAGGAGGAGGAAGAACCAGCGACTCTCACGGTAGCAAAATTGTTCCCGGTGATACGATAGATAGATAGATAGATAGATAGATTGATAGATAGATAGATTGCTAGATAGATAGATAGCTAGAGATAGATAGATAGACAGATAGAGATAGATAGATAGGCAACGAGGTACCAGCGACTCTCACGGCAGTAAAAATGTTCCCGGTGATACGATAGGTAGATAGATAGATAGATAGATAGAGAGATAGAAAGAAATATAGATAGATAGATAGATAGATAGATTGATAGATAGAAAGAAAGATCACGACTACGAGGAGGAAGATTATCAAGAGGAAGACAAGAAAGAGGAAGAAAATGAAGAGGAAGAAAAAGAAGAGAGAGAGAGAGAGAGAGAGAGAGAGAGAGAGAGAGAGAGAGAGAGAGAGAGAGAGAGAGAGAGAGTTAATGGCGGGTTATAGTGTGAGGTGAGGGGTGAAGGAGAGAGAGAGAGAGAGAGAGAGAGAGAGAGAGAGAGAGAGAGAGAGAGAGAGAGAGAGAGAGAGAGAGGAGGAGGAGGAGGAGGAGGAGGAGGAGGAAATGGTGGCACTGAGGGAGAAAAGACAGAGGAGGAGGAGGAGGAGGAGGAGGAAGGAAACTGAGGGAAGAAAGGAGGAGAGAGGAGGAGAGAAAACAAGGGGAAAGGGAGAGAAAAAGAGAAAGGAGAGAAAAAAACAGAGAGAGAGAGAGAGAGAGAGAGAGAGAGAGAGAGAGAGAGAGAGAGAGAGAGAGAGAGAGAGAGAAGGGCAGCCGGGTGATGAACGTTAACCGGAAACGTTTAAGCTGCCGAGAGAACACGTTTTACATTACCAAGACCCTCTTCCTCTTCCTCCTCCTCCTCCGTCCCCTCAGATCCCTACATACTCCTCCCAGGGGAATCACGCTCTTGGGAGTTGCCACAGGTTACGAGCATGTACAGAACAGCCTGGACGAACAGGTATCAGACACGTATTCTCAGGCAGACGATTTGGACTCCCATGACAACTCTTTCCCGAGGTCACAAAGGAGGGTGGTCGGGTTCCCATGAGTGGTTTTGATATCCATGGTGTAGAAGCCTTGTCTAACTACCACTAGGCTCATAGAACTACCCATGGAAATAGAAACACAATATCTATGAAAGTCTTGTCAATTGTGTGTGTGTGTGTGTGTGTGTGTGACCCCGGAAATGTTATATGAGAGCGTAAAAGTAGTCTGCAAGAGGTCGGGGCAAAACGGCGCCTCTGTAAACATATTTTTTTTACGTCTATGCCTATAGCGCCGGTAGGGTTCCTTGAGGGGCCTGGATGGTATTCGGCCCCAGCCCGTCATGGCGCAGGCAAGTGTTTATAGTGGCGCCATCTTCTCTTGGCTCATGCTGCCCCCCGGAACTCGTTCTTGATTCACTTGGACGGTTTCCTCTAGAGTCCGGGTTGATGGGTGGTCTTCAGGACAGCATGTGGGTAGTTTTAAGCCACTCGGCGGTGACTGAAAAATCCAAGGTGGTAGCGTGGGGATTCGAACCCGCGTCGTCCATCACGTGCTGAATGTGGGCCCAGCACGCTACCACTCAGCCACCGCCATGCATAACGGACTGTTCCCACTAAGAAAGCCTGCACCCTTCCCCTTCCCTCTCCCATCACCACGACACCCTCCCCCTCACCCTTCCCATCACCACGACACCCTCCCCCTCTGCCCCCCTCATCACCACGACACCCTTCCCATCACCACGACACCCTCCCCCTCTGCCCCCCTCATCACCACGACACCCTTCCCATCACCACGACACCCTCCCCCTCTGCCCCCCTCATCACCACGACACCCTTCCCATCACCACGACACCCTCCCCCTCTGCCCCCCTCATCACCACGACACCCTCCCCCTCATCACCACGACACCCTTCCCTCACCCTTCCCATCACCACGACACCCTCCCCCTCACCCTTCCCATCACCACGACACCCTCCCCCTCACCCTTCCCATCACCACGACACCCTTCCCTCACCCTTCCCATCACCACGACACCCTTCCCTCACCCTTCCCATCACCACGACACCCTCCCCCTTCACCTTCCCATCACCACGACACCCTCTGCACCCCTCATCACCACGACACCCTCCCCCTCATCACCACGACACCCTCCCCCTCATCACCACGACACTCTTTCCTCATCACCTCCATTCCGCTCTTGTCTCCTCCCACCTGATCCCCCCTCCCCCTCATCACCACATCGCCCCGCCCCTGCCCCCTCCCTGCCCCACAAATCACGCCTGACAAAGCCCCGCTTGGCACGCGTCTTCATGTTTGACAAACGACGATTTGTTGCGGCAAAACACTCTTCCTCCTCCTCCTCCTCCTCGTCTTCTGCCAGGTGCGCCTCATCCCAATCTATCCTCCTCCTCCTCCTCCTCTTCTTCCTTGTCTTGTCTTTCTTTTGTTTCTTCTTTCCCTCCTCTCTCTCTCTCTCTCTCTCTCTCTCTCTCTCTCTCTCTCTCTCTCTCTCACCGAAACAATGATTTTACGCGTGTTAGGATGTGATAATGAGGAGGAGGAGGAGGAGGAGGAGGAGGAGGAGGAGGAAGCATCACGAGGTCGATTCTCATTATCTTCCTCCTTGTTTCCTCCTTTCCTTCTTCTTCTTCTTCTTCTTCTTCTTCTTCTTCTTCTTCTTCTTCTTCTTCTAACATTCTTTTCCGTTTATTGTTCTTCTTTGGTCTTCTTCTCCTCCTCTTCTTTTTCCTCTTCCTTCATCTTATTTTTTTACCTCCTCCTCTTCCTCCTCCTCCTCCTCCTTATCTTCTCACATCTCTTCTTCCCTCTTCCACCTCCTCCTCCTCCTCCTTCTGTGCATTCATACCACGGGACTGGCACGGGTTCAAGGAGGAGGAGGAGGAGGAGGAGGAGGAGGAGGAGGAAGAGGAGAGATGCAAAAGAGAGAAAGAGGAGAAAAGATATTGTGTTAGAGAGAGAGAGAGAGAGAGAGAGAGAGAGAGAGAGAGAGAGAGAGAGAGAGAGAGAGAGAGAGAAGGAGAAAAAGGAAGAGGAAGAAGATGGGAGGAAAGGAAGAGGAAAGGAAAAAGAAGAGGGAAACTAAAGATTATAGAAAGAAGAAGAGAAAGAAGAGGAAGAAGAAGAAGAAGAAGGGAAGAAGAGAAAAGATGAAAAAGAAGAGAAGAGAAGAAAAAGAAGAGAAGAGAAGAAGAAGGAAATGAAGACAAAGAAGAAAATAAAGAAAAGGAAGAAAATAAATAAGAGGGAGAGAAAATGAATGAAGAGGAGAGGAAGAAAATTGAATGAGGGAGAGAATGGAGGAAAGAATGAAGAAGAAAATGAAGACAATGAAGAAGAAAATAAAGAAA
>NC_066576.1:4510156-4515156 GCF_024679095.1 Eriocheir sinensis | reverse complement strand
CCCTTCCCCCCCTCAGGGTCAGCGCGGGGTGTCGGGTGCAGCGTTGGCAAATTATCGTATTTATTGCATGGCATTTTTTAATTTCTGACCGATAACTCGAGCAAAAAAAGAACGAAAAAGTCACTATTTAAGTTTTAACGGTAACTTTAAATTTTCTATCGTTATTGTGTGGTTACGACAGTTGTGAAGCCTGAAAATGAGAAATCCAATGTTCAGAGTACGATAATTTGCCAACGCTGCGAGTCGGGTGTCGGGCGCTGAGGTGACCTTATTGACAGAGGAAACACGGTTGGTATTATAAGATACTTTGCTTCTCACATTAACAATTTCTACAGGTCAAAGAGGGGGTCAGTCGGGTTCTAATGAGTGTTTCCTTAGGTTCACGGTACAGAAGAAGGGTCAAACTACCACCAGGGTCATACAACTACTCCTGGAAATGCCCACAACTCCTACGAAAGCCTTGTCAAATAGGTGTTCTTAGGTTCATGGTACAGAAGAAGGGTCAAACTACCACCAGGGTCACACAACTACTACTGGAAATGCCCACTACTCCTTCTTAAGGGTTGTAAATTAGGTGTTCTTAGGTTCATGGTACAGAAGAAGGGTCAAACTACCACCAGGGTCATACAACTACTCCTGGAAATGCCCACAACTCCTACGAAAGCCTTGTCAAATAGGTGTTCTTAGGTTCATGGTACAGAAGAAGGGTCAAACTAACACCAGGGTCATACAACTACTCCTGGAAATGCCCACAACTCCTACGAAAGCCTTGTCAAATAGGTGTTCTTAGGTTCATGGTACAGAAGAAGGGTCAAACTACCACCAGGGTCATACAACTACTCCTGGAAATGCCCACAACTCCTACGAAAGCCTTGTCAAATAGGTGTTCTTAGGTTCACGGTACAGAAGAAGGGTCAAACTACCACCAGGGTCATACAACTACTACTGGAAATGCCCACAACTCCCACGAAAGCCTTGTCAAATAGGTGTTCTTAGGTTCATGGTACAGAAGAAGGGTCAAACTACCACCAGGGTCATACAACTACTCCTGGAAATGCCCACAACTCCTACGAAAGCCTTGTCAAATAGGTGTTCTTAGGTTCATGGTACAGAAGAAGGGTCAAACTAACACCAGGGTCATACAATTACTGCTGGAAATGCCCACAACTCCTACGAAAGCCTTGTCAAATAGGTGTTCTTAGGTTCATGGTACAGAAGAAGGGTCAAACTACCACCAGGGTCATACAACTACTCCTGGAAATGCCCACAACTCCTACGAAAGCCTTGTCAAATAGGTGTTCTTGGTAAGCCTCACACACTTGTTGATCCTCTGTTGATGTCCTCAGCTTGTCCTCTCTCCCTCCCTCGTCACTCTCTCTCTCTCCTTTCCTCTTTCTCCTTTCCCTTCGTCCCTTTCCCTCCTTTCTTCCCCTTCCTTCCTCTTCCTTCCCTTTCCTATCCCTCGTTTCTACTTCCCCTCTTTCCTCCTCTTTCGTCTTTCTCCCTTTCCCTGTCCTGTCTTCTCCTTCCCTTGCCCTCCTTTCTTCACCTTCCTTCCTCTCCCTTCCCTTTCCTCCTCCTCCCCCTTCTCCTCCTCTTCCTTCGCCTCCTCCTCTTCACTTTTCTTTCTTTCTTCTTTTTCTCTTTTCAAAACACTGATTTTTCTTTTTTCTTTCCTGTACACTACTACTACTACTACTACTACTACTACTACTACTACTACTACTACTACTACTACTACTACTACTACTACTACTACTACTATTATTATCGCCATTACGTGAAAAACCAGCTAACAGGAATTCTAGTTATCAATGACACCTCCTTCTCCTCCTCTTCCCCCCCCCGGCGTGGCACACTCCACCTGACACCTGACACTAATTAGCATCAAGGGACACCCACGTGGCGCCCAGGTAGCCACATGGCCCCCTGGGAAAACACCGCTATACCTCCCCCCACCAATATAACCCCACCACCACCACCACCACCACCCCTTCCACTTTGAGTCACGATAGTCAGACTCAAATATGCAGGCTGTAGGCTGTTTGGGTCGGGTCCCGCGCCTTGCTCCACCTCTGGCACATCACCCCAACACATCACTCTGTCTCCTATGTGTCAGCTATGTACTATTTGAAATTGTGTGTTAAATATTCTGTATACGTTAGGTAAGGCTATGTAGCGCCTATAAAATAAAACGTTGTATATATAAATTGTTTGAGCACACAATCACACAGCTCTTGCAGGCATAAAACACTCGAATACTTGGCGTTATAAAAATGACATGGAAGGATGGTTCAGGTATTTAATGAAGGGGTTGAGTCTGGCAATAGTAGATTCAAAGCACTCTCCTTCTATGAGTTATTGGGTTTACTGTAGCCTGCTCGTCCGTGCTTCCTTGCTTCCTCCGAACGACTTTTTTTTCTTTTTCTGAAGTGTCTATGTAAGAAGTGAGGTGCAGGAGAGAACATGCTCACCTCTCTCTCTCTCTCTCTCTCTCTCTCTCTCTCTCTCTCTCTCTCTCTCTCTCTCTCTCTCTCTCTCTCTCTCTCTCTCTCTCTCTCTCTCTCTCTCTCTCTCTCTCTCTCTCTCTCTCTCTCTCTCTCTCTCTCACTTTGTAGCAAATTGGTTCCACTCAATGTTTTCTTAAAAGACAAAAAGACTCGTGTTCTTCCTCCTCCTCCTCCTCCTCCTCCTCCTCCTCCTCCTCCTCTTCTCTCACCATTTTGCTGTTGACGGACGCGGCTTGGCAAGGTAAGAAAGAAGGGGCGGAAGGGAGGGAGAAAGGGAGGGAAGGGAGGAAGGGAGGGAAGGGATGGAGGTAAGGTAGATGTGGGGAGGAAGGGAGAAGGAAAGAGAGTAGGAGGGAGAGAAGGGAGGGAAGGAAAGCAAAGGGAGAGAGAGGAAGGGAGGAAGAGGGGAGAGGGAAGAAGAGTAGGGGAGAGAGAAGGGGAGAGATGGGAGAGAAAGCAAAATGAGTGAGGGAGGGAAAGCAAAGGGAGAGAAAGGGAGGGAAGGGGAGAGGGAAGAAGGGAGGGGAAGGAGAGGGAGGGAAGAGAAGATAAGGGAGGGAAGGGAGGCAAGGAAGAAGATGCAGGGAGGAAGAGGGAGAGGGAAGGAAGGAGAGGGAAGAAGGGAGGGGAAGGGAGAGGAAAAGAGGGGGAAAGGAGAGGGAGGGAGGAAGAGGGGAGGAAGGGAGAGGGAAAGAAGGAGAGGAAAGAAGGAAGGTGAAGGAGAGGGAGGGAAGGCAAGATAAGGGAAGGAAGGGAGGTAAGGAAGATGCAGGGAGGAAGACGGGAGGAAGAGGGGAAGGGGAGGGGGGGGGTAGGGGAGAGAGGGGTGTAAGTTCCTCGTACAAACAGCGTCTGTCACTCGGCTGTCACTCTCCACACATGTTTGGGAGACAGCTGAGGGCGCGCACACACACACACACACACACACACACACACACACACACGCAATTTTGTTTTTTTTTCTTTACATATTTTTCTTTAGGCTTTTCTTCTTCTTCTTCTTCTTCTTCTTCTCTGACCTGCTTTATTCAACACACACACACACACACACACACACACACACACACACACACAGAGGCAGGATATGAAAAAAAGGAAAAAAAAGAAGAGAGAGAGAAAGTAGGGTAAAAACGCTAATTGCTTCTATTCCGGAAAATCTGGGACACACACACACACACACACACACACAAAGGATATAGGTGGATACTCGCTCAAAGGGTCATACACACACACACACACACACACACACACACACACACACACACACACACACACACACACACACGAACACACGCCATTTTCTGCCTCCTTGCACAACATAAAAGGGAACTCAATCGTAACTTCGGAGGGAAACAGCGAGGAAACACTTTTACGCGTAACACGTCAGGAAGAGGAGGAGGAGGAGGAGGAGGAGGAGGAGGAGGAGGAGGAGGAGGAGGAGGAAACACGGAAATGCAGGCAACGGAAAACCTATTGGCCCATAATGAGGTTGCCCGCTCTGGTGAAGGGACATTTCGCCGCCCAAGAACACATATTTGACAAGGCTTTCGTAGTGGTTGTGGGCATTTCCAGGAGTAGTTTTATGACCCTGGTGGTAGTTTGACCCTTCTTCTGTACCATGAACCTAAGAACACATATTTGACAAGGCTTTCGTAATAGTTGTGGGCATTTCCAGGAGTAGTTTTATGACCCTGGTGGTAGTTTGACCCTTCTTCTGTACCATGAACCCAAGAACACATATTTGACAAGGCTTTCGTAGTGGTTGTGGGCATTTCCAGGAGTAGTTTTATGACCCTGGTGGTAGTTTGACCCTTCTTCTGTACCATGAACCTAAGAACACATATTTGACAAGGCTTTCGTAGTAGTTGTGGGCATTTCCAGGAGTAGTTTTATGACCCTGGTGGTAGTTTGACCCTTCTTCTGTACCATGAACCTAAGAACACATATTTGACAAGGCTTTCGTAGTAGTTGTGGGCATTTCCAGGAGTAGTTTTATGACCCTGGTGGTAGTTTGACCCTTCTTCTGTACCATGAACCTAAGAACACATATTTGACAAGGCTTTCGTAGTAGTTGTGGGCATTTCCAGGAGTAGTTTTATGACCCTGGTGGTAGTTTGACCCTTCTTCTGTACCATGAACCTAAGAACACCTATTTGACAAGGCTTTCGTAATAGTTGTGGGGATTTCCAAGAGTAGTTTTATGACCCTGGTAGGCTTTCGTGGTAGTTGTGGGCATTTCCAGGAGTAGTTTTATGACCCTGGTGGTAGTTTGACCCTTCTTCTGTACCATGAACCTAAGAACACATATTTGACAAGGCTTTCGTAATAGTTGTGGGGATTTCCAGGAGTAGTTTTATGACCCTGGTGGTAGTTTGATCCCTCCTCTGTACCCTGAGCCTAAAAAAACCCCACTTATTAGAACCTGATTGACCCCCTCTTTGATCTTTAGAAATAGCTGATGTGAGAAGCGAATGTATCTTATAATACCGA
>NC_066576.1:4485156-4500156 GCF_024679095.1 Eriocheir sinensis | reverse complement strand
ATCCTCCTCCTCCTCCTCCTCCTCCTCCTTCCCCTCTCTTCCCTCTTCATTAGTTTCTCCTCCTCCTCCTCCTCCTCCTCCTCCTCCTCTTCTTCCTCCTCCTCCTCTCCCCTTCCCCTCTAATTTGTTCTTTTCTTTTTTCCTCTTCATCTTCCTCCCCTTCTCTTCCCTTCCCTCCCTTCTCCTCTTCCTCCTCCTTCTCCGCTGAAAAGTGTAGTTGAGAGAGAGAGAGAGAGAGAGATTGTGTATGTGTGTGTGTGTGTGTGTGTGTGTGTGTCTGTGTGTGTGTGTGTGTGTTCTCCCTCACCACCATCATCACCACCAATAGCACCAACACCATCATCACCACTATCATCACCACCATCACCACCACTAACACCATCATCACCACCATCACCACCACACCTTACCTTACTCACGCCGGCAGTCACCACCACACACCACAATCACCACACACACCACACCTACGTCACATACCTGCAAAGAGAGAAAGAGAGAGATGAACAGCTGATCACGGGGATGACCTAAGACTCACCTGTATATAGCAATTAGCAAAACCACCTTAACTGAAACCTCTCCTCCCGAAATTGACCTCTCTTTCGGCCACCTCTTTTGATTCTTTTTTTTTTTCTGAAGGAGCAGCGAGTAGCGAGCTTTTTTATTTATTTTTTATTATTGTTTCCTTTTTTTGTGCCCTTGAGCTGTCTCCTTTGTTATAAAAAAAATCTAAGTACTTCCGGGCTTCATCTGTCACTAATACACTACCAAGCTGACTCCTCTGTACTATGGAAAAAAACAAACCACATTCTAATAGTCTGGTTAACTTGTGTATATCTCTGTACTGTGGAAAAAACACATGCTAATAGTCTGGTTAACTTGTGTATATCTCTGTACTGTGGAAAAAACACATGCTAATAGTCTGGTTAACTTGTGTATATCTCTGTACTGTGGAAAAAACACATGCTAATAGTCTGGTTAACTTGTATATACCTCTGTACTGTGGAAAAAACACATGCTAATAGTCTGGTTAACTTGTGTATACTGAATGATAACAAAAGCAAGGAATGGCTGCAGAGACGGTAAAGAGGTATAACATAATTGGGGTATCTATCTATCTATCTATCTATCTATCTATCTATGTGGCTGATTGCTTAGCTGGGATTTTTCAGTCACCGCCGTGTGGCCCAAGACTACCCACATGCTGCCCTGAGAACCGCCCATCAACCCGGACTCTATAGATTCTCTCTACAAGAGGATCACATATGAGCTCCGGGGGGCAGCATAAGACAGCAAAATGGCGCCGCTATAAACACTTGCCGACCGCCAGGCCCCACCAAGAAAGCCTACCAGCGCCATAGGTAGAACGAAATGTGTGTGTGAGTGTGTGTGTGTGTGTGTGTGTGTGTGTCTGTGTGTGTCTGTGTGTGTGTGTTTGTGTGTGTGTGTTTTCCGTGGATCTTCAGTCAAACCACGATTTCCGCTGGCGTGGTTCTCATATTTCCGTGGTTTTCTGACGTGTCCACGATCTTCCAAAGCTACGGTAGATTTCAATAAAAGGACGACTGTATTACTCACCATCATCATCATCAGCAATAACAAGAAACAAATGAGAACCACGCCAGCGGGAATCGTGGTTTGACTGAAAAAGTTGGAAAGTTTCGTTCGGTCGGCGCAACATCTGTGGTCATATGCCGGAGAGAGACAGGAGGGGAAGGAATTATAGAAGGGAAAGTTTCGTTTAGTCGGCGCAACATCTGTGGTCATATGCCGGAGAGAGACAGGAGGGGAAGGAATTATAGAAGGGAAAGTTTCGTTTAGTCGGCGCAACATCTGTGGTCATATGCCGGAGAGAGACAGGAGGGGAAGGAATTATAGAAGGGAAAGTTTCGTTTAGTCGGCGCAACATCTGAGGTCATATGCCGGAGAGACAGGAGGGGAAGGAATTATAGAAGGGAAAGTTTCGTTTAGTCGGCGCAACATCTGTGGTCATATGACGGAGAGAGACAGGAGGGGAAGGAATTATAGAAGGGAAAGTTTCGTTTAGTCGGCGCAACATTTGAGGTCATATGCCGGAGAGAGACAGGAGGGGAAGGAATTATAGGAGAAGGGAACAGACCCCAGGAGACGGGACACAACCCCCGATTAATACCTGGTACCCATTCACTGCTGGGTGGACAGGGGCGTAGGGTATCGGAAAAGCCGCCCAAATTTTTCCACTCCGCCCGGGAATCGAACCCGCGGGCTCTCTCGGTTGTGAGCCAAGTGTGCTAACCACTGCACCACGAAGCCCCCCTGGTTTGACTGAAGATCCACGGAGAGTTTGCCCCGTGCAATAACCCCTTAAGGCGGTTCATCACGGCGCCTCCACACACGAACACAGGTGAGGGAAGGTGCAGGTAAAGGTGTTCTGTTCACGATTAGGCAAGGACGCACGAAGGGAGAGGAAGGGAGAGTATTATTATTACTGCTCCCTTGTTAGTGTTGGAAGATGGGGGGCGGGAGGGGGGGGGGAGTGGAGGAAGGGAGGAGGATAGGGAAGAAGGGGAAGGATGATAAAAAGATGAGATGAAGAAAAATAAGAAAAATATAAACAAAAAAGAAAGTAAAATAAAAAAAGATGTGTAAACAGAGAGAGAGAGAGAGAATGGAGGGAGAGACGGGAGGGAGAGAAAGGGGAGAGAAAGATTACCTCCAGTCTTAAGGAGAGATAAAATTGGAGATAAAAGATGATGAGAGAGAGAGAGAGAGAGAGAGGGTTCGAACGTGGCCGGCATCCAACAAGACGAACTCGGTGTAAAATTAACCACGGCGTCTTTTAAGTGTGTGTGTGTGTGTGTGTGTGTGTGTGTGTGTGTGTGTGTGTGTGTGTGTGTGTGTGTGTGTGTGTTTTGATTTTTCCCCCTCCTCTCTCTCTCTCTCTCTCTCTCTCTCTCTCTCTCTCTCTCTCTCTCTCTCTCTATCTCTCTCTCTCTCTCTCTCTCTCTCTCTCTCTCTCTCTCTCTCTCTCTCTCTCTCTCTCTCTCTCTCTCTCTCTCTCTCTCTCTCTCTCTCTCTCTCTCTCTCTCTCTCTCTCTCTCTCTCTCTCTCTCTCTCTCTCTCTCTCTCTCTCTCTCTTCATTTCTTTCTCCTTATTCCTTCCTTCGTAACTTAGATATGTTTTTTTCATTATTTTTTTCTCTTCTTTTTATCTTTTTTGTATATTCTCTCTCTCTCTCTCTCTCTCTCTCTCTCTCTCTCTCTCTCTCTCTCTCTCTCTCTCTCTCTCTCTCTCTCCTTTCCTCCAAGCAGACGGAGAGAATGTTTTCCCTAAGGAGGAGAAGGAGACGAAAGAGTGAGTCCATAATTCCTCCTCCTCCTCCTCCTCCTCCTCCTCTTCCTCCTCCTCCTCCTCCTCTTCTTCCTCCTCGTATTGTTGTTGTTGTTGTTGTTGCTCTTCTTCTTCTTCTTCTTCTTCTTCTTCTTCTTCCTCCTCTTCTTCTCCTCCTCCTCTTCTTTCTAACTGCCATCTTCACCTCAAGTCCATAGTCCTCTTCCTCCTCCTCCTCCTTTCTCTCTCTCTCTCTCTCTCTCTCTCTCTCTCTCTCTCTCTCTCTCTCTCTCTCTCTCTCTCTCTCTCTCTCTCTCTCTCTCTCTCTCTCTCTGTCTATTTTTATCTATATATACAAGCCTCTCTCTCTCTCTCTCTCTCTCTCTCTCTCTCTCTCTCTCTCTCTCTCTCTCTCTCTCTCTCTCTCTCTCTCTCTCTCTCTCTCTCTCTCTCTCTCTCTCTCTCTCTCTCTCTCTCTCTCTCATTTTTTCTTTCTTTCCCTCATGTTCTTTCTCTCTCTCTCTCTCTCTCTCTCTCTCTCTCTCTCTCTCTCTCTCTCTCTCTCTCTCTCTCTCTCTCTCTCTCTCTCTCTCTCTCTCTCTCTCTCTCTCTCTCTCTCTCTCTCTCTCTCTCTCTCTCTCTCTCTCTCTCTCTCTCTCTCTCTCTCTCTCTTTTTCTTTCGTTTCCTCTGTTGGTTCTTTCTTCCCCTCTCTCTCTCTCTCTCTCTCTCTCTCTCTCTCTCTGTCTTTCTCTGTCTCTCTCTCTCTCTCTCTCTCTCTCTCTCTCTCTCTCTCTCTCTCTCTCTCTCTCTCTCTCTCTCTCTCTAATCCATATACATCGCAATCAAACCCTTCGAGGTAACCAGATAATGTACACACACACACACACACACACACACACACACACACACTGACAGGCACACACGCACACAACCAACCCTAGTATATGGCGATCTATGTACACACACACACACACACACACACACACACACACACACACACACACACACGCGTCTCATTAGGATACAGGAGGTTGAGGTGAACGAAAAGAGAATGGGAAGTGACGGTAACACAAGATGGAGATGTTTGCTCACTGACCGGAGGGAGGAGTGAGCCGCGGGGAGGATCGAGGAGGAGAAGGAAACATAGACACATGGAAATGCAGGCAGCAGAAAACCTATCTGCCCATCACAAGGTTGCCCACTCTGGTGCTGTGATCTGCTCGCCCGCCAGTCGGTGCCGCAAAGCAGATGAAAGCACTTCGGTGTTCAGTTCACTCCTGACGCAATGAAATGACGCTCGATTCGATTTTTAAAGGAGTTGACGGTACTCACACGCACTATTTATACTTCTGAGGGAAGGTTGTTCCAGTGGCGGATGACTCGCTTTGACTAGAAGCTCCTGCCAGTGTCTGTGTTACTTCGCCTCACTGGAATTGGTAAACTGTTATTTTTAGTTCTTGTGTTGATTTGCAGTTCAAAGAATTTCGAGTAATCGACGTTACTGAACTTTTTCAGGTGCTTGAAGACCTGAATCATGTCCCCTCGTAGGCGTCTTCTCTCCGTCATGAAGAGGACTGAGTCGTTCCTCGTACGGTTGAGCCCTTAAGGTTGGAATCATTTTCGTGGCGCGGCGCTGAACCTTTCCAGTAATTACAAGTCCTTCCTGTAATTCGAAGACCAGAACTGCACTGCATACTCGAGGTGCGGCCTTACCACGGCATTATACAAGGAAAGAGGAGGAGGAGGAGGAGGAGGAGAATAGGAAAGGGAAGAAAGAAGAAAGAATTGAAGAAAAGTGAAGAAATATAAGGACGGAGGAGGAGGAGGAGGAGGAGGAGGAGGAGGAGGAGGAGGAGGAGACGGACATACGGACAGACAACAGACGGACGAAGATGGATAAGTATTGACGAGAATGAGGCGAAGGAATAGGAGGAGGAGGAGGAGGAGGAGGAGGAGGAGGAGGAGGAGAATACATTAAAATACATACATAATAATGGAGTGTTAACCGGATGGAGAGAGAGAGAGAGAGAGAGAGAGAGAGAGAGAGAGAGAGAATTGTTGTTGTTATTATTATTATTATTATTATTATTTCATCTTTCTCTTCCTCTTTTGTATCTCTCCTCTTTTCCTCTTCCTCTTCTTCTCTTCCTCCTCCTTCTCTTTTCTCATATATTCGCTTCCTCTTTATCTTCTTAACCTTCTACTTCTTCCTCCTCCACCTCTTCTTTTTTTTCATCTACTTCCTCTTTCTTTTATATTTCTTCCTCTTCCTCTTCGTTATTATTGTTATCCTTATTCCTCTTCTTCTTCTTCTCCTTCTTCTATTCCTACGTCTTCTTCCTCTTTCTCCTTCTCTTCCTTCTTCTTCTTCTTCCTCTTCTTCTTTTGACAGATGGTGTGGAGCGGTGTGGCGTGAAGGGTGACATTGGTGTGTGGTGAAGCGGTGTTGAGTGGAGGTGATGGTGGTGGTGGTGGTGGTGATGGTGGTGGTGGTGGTGGTGATGGTGGTAGCGAACACCGCGCGCGTAATCGACCGGCGGCCATTTTGTAGTGACGGAATGGAGGAGGAAGAGGAGGAGGAGGAGGAGTACTGCTACCTCCGCTCAGCCTACCTCTTTTTCTCTCCTCCTCCTCCTCCTCTTCTTCTTCTTCTTCTTCTTCCTCCTCCTCCTCCTCCTCTCCGTCTTCTTCTCTTCTTTTATTTCTCCTTTTCTTCTCTTCTTTCCTCTCCTCTTCCTCTTCCTTTCTACTCTTCCTCCTCTTCTTCATCCTCCTTCTTTCTTCTCTTCCTCCTTTTCTTCTTTATCTAAATTTGCTTTCTCTTTTTCCTTCTTTTTTTTCTCCTTTTCTTCCTCTCCTTCCTTCCTCCTTCTACTGTTCCTCCTCTTTTTCATTTTCTTCCTCCTCTTCTTCCTCTTATTTCTTCCTTTTCCTTCTCCTCCTCTTGGTCCTTCCTCTTGCAATCAGTTAATGCTAGTCTCTCTCTCTCTCTCTCTCTCTCTCTCTCTCTCTCTCTCTCTCTCTCTCTCTCTCTCTCTCTCTCTCTCTCTCTCTCTCTCAGTTCGTGCCCGCCAACTTTTTTTTTAAGTGTTTTCTTGATAAGTTAAATTAATAGGGAATGTGACTATTGAGAGAGCGAGAGAGAAGTGTGTTCCTCTTGCCATCAATTAATGCTTTTCTGTCTCTCTCTCTCTCTCTCTCTCTCTCTCTCTCTCTCTCTCTCTCTCTCTCTCTCTCTCTCCCCTCCTCTCTCTAACGCCCCTCCTCTCTCTCTCAACGCCCCTCTCTCTCTGCCCCCCTAACATAAGAACATAAGAACATAAGAACGCAGGAGTCTGCAAGAGGCCGGTAGGCCTGTACGAGGCAGCTCCTCTGACCCTAAGCTCCCGTGTATCTAACCCCACCTAATATCGCTGTCCATGAATTTATCTAGTCTATTTTTGAATGTGACAATTGTATTGGCACTCACCACATGACTGCTAAGCCTATTCCACTCATCCACCACCCTATTAGTAAACCAATTTTTGCCTATGTCCCTGTTGAATCTGAATTTATCCAGTTTAAACCCGTTACTTCGTGTCCTACCCGGTTCTCTTACCAACAAAACCTTATGAATGTCTCCCTTATTAAAGCCCTTCATCCATTTATAAACCTCGATCATGTCTCCACGCACCCTTCGCCTTTCTAGAGAATGCAAGTTTAACTGTTTGAGTCTTTCCTCGTATGGCAAGTTTCTCAACCCCTGAATCATCTTAGTCATCTAATCATCATCATCATCATCATCATCATCATCATCATCACCACCATCATCATCATCGCTTTCCTCTTCATTCACACATTCAATACAGCACACCGAAATTGACCTCTCTTTACTTTTGTCTAACTAACCTTACTTGACCTAACCTGACCTGACCTGACCTGACCTGACCTAACCTAACCTGTCCTAACCTAACTTTACCTAACCTAACCTGACCTGACCTAATCTAACCTAACCTGTCCTAACTTAACCTAACCTAACCTAACCTGACCTAACCTAATCTAACCTAACCTGTCCTAACCTAACCTAACCTTACCTAGCCTAACCTAACCTAACCTAACCTAACCTAACCTAACCTAACCTTACCTAGCCTAACCTAACCTAACCTAAGCTAACCTAACCTGACCTGACCTGACCTAACCTAATCTAACCTAACCTGTCTAACCTAACTTAACCTAACCTAACCTGACCTGACCTAATCTAACCTAACCTGTCCTAACCTGACCTAACCTAACCTAACCTAACCTAACCTGACCTAACCTAATCTAACCTAACCTAACCTAACCTAACCTAACCTAACCTAACCTAACCTAACCTAACCTAACCTGTCCTAACCTAACCTAACCTAACC
The DNA here is from genome assembly GCF_024679095.1 of Eriocheir sinensis. Taxonomy (NCBI): domain Eukaryota; kingdom Metazoa; phylum Arthropoda; class Malacostraca; order Decapoda; family Varunidae; genus Eriocheir; species Eriocheir sinensis. The sequence goes on along the minus strand of NC_066576.1, from coordinate 4,492,460 downwards.
CATGACATTGACCATACCTGTTTGTCTGTGTGTGTGTGTGTGTGTGTGTGTGTGTGTGTGTGTGTGTGTGTGTGTGTGTGTGTGTGTGTGTGTGTGTGTGTGTGTGTGTGTGTGTGTGTGTGTTTATCTTTTGTCTTCGCTATTCCAAACCTTCCCTTTCCCTACCTCAATCTGGCTTACCTTTCCTTAATCAGTTCCCTCTACCTGCTTCACTTTTCTCGTTGATTATACCTGTCTGTTTGTCTGTACGTGTGTGTGTGTGTGTGTGTGTGTGTGTGTGTGTGTGTGTGTGTGTGTGTGTGTGTGTGTGTGTGTGTGTGTGTGTGTGTGTGTGAGGGTAAAGGGGAGGATGATGAAGGGAAAATGGTGGTGCTGGTGGTGGTGTTGAGGTAGTGGTGGTGGTGGTGGTGGTGGTGAGTAGGCCTCGGCAGATCCCAGGTGGTGATGATTTGAGCTTCCGAAACGTAAATTCAAGGCGGGCCGGGGCAAAGGTGGGGAGGGAAATGGGAAGGAAGGAGGGAAGAAGGAAGAAGGGGAGGCAGAAGGAAGAGGGGGAGGGGGCAGTAAAAAGGAGGAGGGAGGGTTGAGAGGTAGGAGGAGGAGGTGGAGGAGGAAGAAGGAAGAAAGGGGGAGAGGGGAGCGGGTTAGAAGGAGGGGGAGGGTTGAGGAAGGTTTGTAAGAGGGGAGGGAGGCAGGGGGGAAAGGGGGTGGAAGAAGGGGGGTGGAAGACGGCAAAGGGGTGGAGTGAAGGGTGAATGTGGATGAAGACAGAGGAACAAGGTTGATGAGCAGGAGTGGATGAGGGCAGGATGGGTAAATGAAGAAGGTGGAGCAGAGTGGATGGATGACAGGGGATGGATGTAGGGGTGAAGACGTACAGGGGCGGAGGTGGAGCAGGAGGTGGAGGGTGTGTGGTGGGTGGAGGGGTGTGGATGAGGGCGGGGTGGGTAGATGAAGAAGGTGGAACAGAATGGATTGCAGCGGTGGATGACAGGGGATGGATGCAGGGGTGTGGGTGTGTGGTGGATAGCAGGGGCGGGGAGCAGGAAGGAGGTGGAGGGTGTGTGGTGGGTGCAGGGGCGTGGGTGTGGGCGTGGGTGCGTCCGTCACGGCCCGCTGCCCGCCGCCGCTGCCTGGGACGCGATCACATAAACAACAGGAGATAGCGAAGCAGCCACAAGGCACCGTTTCATTAGGCAGCCAGCGCCCCGGGACCCGCCTACCGCTGCCCCTGCCCCGCCCCGCTCTTCCCTTCCGTACCCTGTCATGCCCTGCTTACACCCCCCCTTCCTTCACCCTTCCTCCCCTACCACTTCTCAAATCCAATACTTTCTTTCAATATCTTTCTTTTTATCTTTCTTTCGTAGGGGTATAGCAAGATGGCGCCGCTATAAACACTTCCTCCCGCTCCATAATAGATTGGGTCCGACCATCAGGCACCTCTTCGTGTCCTCCTCCTCCTCCTCCTCTTCCTTCACCCTCCCTCCCCTGTCACTTCTCAAATCCAATACTTTCTTGCAATACTTTTCCGCATATATCACTTTATTTTATTGTTATCTTTCTTTCGTATGAGGTATAGCAAGATGGCGCCACTATAAACACTTCCTCCCGCGCCATAATAGATTGGGTCCAACTACCAGGCACCTCTTCCTTTCCTCCTCCTCCTCCTCCTCCTCCTCTTAGCTTCCCCTACATATTTTTTTCCATACTTCATTTTCCTCCCTACATCAACAAATTCCTCTCTTCTATACCTCCTCCTCTCTTCCTCTACATCTTCTTTCCCACCCCCTTTTCTTCCTTACATCAACAGGTCCCCTTCTATGCCTCCTCCTCCTCCTCCTCCTCTTCACGCCCACCGCCTCGTCCGCCCACGCCTCATCCTCTCGCCACGCCCCAGTGAACAAAGGCTAACACCACCACCACCACCACCACCATCACCACTAACACCATAACTACCACGCAACAACAACACTTTCCCTTTCATCACCATCATCACCACCATCATCACCACCATCATCAACATTATATATATTTTCTTCTTAATCTTATTCCTCCTTCACTTCTTCTTCCTCTTCTTTTTTTTTTGCTTCTACTTTCTCTTATATATTCTTCTTCTTTCTTCCTCTTCCTCTTCCTCCTCTTTCTTCTTCTTCTTCTTCTTCTTCTTCTTCTTCTTTCTTCCAAACTGATAGTAGGATTTAGGACGTAAGGGAAGACATTGAAGCATTTATGAGGTCCAAAACACACACACACACACACACACACACACACACACACACACACACACACACACACACACACACACACATTCACTATCACCTAAAAGCCACTCATCATTGCCACTATCACAACCACCCACGGAGCCTCTCTCTCTCTCTCTCTCTCTCTCTCTCTCTCTCTGTTTTTCTTAATTTCCTTTCTTTCTTCTATTTCTGCTTCTTCTTCTTCTTCTTCTTCTTCTTCCTCCTCCTCCTCCTCCTCTTGGCGCAGCGGTTATCAAGTCTACCTAACCATGCGTGGGTCAGGGTTCGATACCAGCTTCTTAGGGAGTTGGAACCCAGCCCACCCGGTCCTTCATCCTCCCCCTTGGGCAGGCCGATAGCTGGGTACCTGGGAACACCTGGGGGAGACACACTGCGGAAGCCCGGGTGTCACACTGGGGTTGAGACGGAGGTGAGCACTGAGGCAATGTGTAGTATAGTATAGGTCTCCGATATATGCTTTTTTTCTTCTTTTTCTTCTTCTTTGTTTTATTTTTTCCTCTTCTTCTTCTTCTTCTTCTAATTTCTCTTCCTTTTCATTCTCCTTTTCTCTTTCTCATTCTCTCTCTCTCTCTCTCTCTCTCTCTCTCTCTCTCTCTCTCTCTCTCTCTCTCTCTCTCTCTCTCTCTCTCTTACTTTTACTATCTTCCACCTCTTCCTCTTTTTTTTTTCTTTTTCTTCTTCTTCTTCTTCTTCTTCTTCTTCTTCTTCTTCTTCTTCTTCTTCTTCTTCTTCTTCTTCTTCTTCTTCTTCTTCTTCTTCTTCATCCTCTTCCTCCTCCTCCTCCTCCCTCTCATTCTTTCTTCCCTCTTCCTCATTTCTTCTGATTTATCTTCTTCTCAACTACCTACATTAACTTCCTCCTCCTCCTCCTCCTCCTCCTCCTCCTCCTCCTCCCCTGAGAGTCGTTACACCCACCCTTGAAGTTCTCCACTTGAAGGGGGGCGCCGCGAAAGTCCCCCCCCCCCCTCTCTCTCTCTCTCTCTCTCTCTCTCTTGGTAGTAGTGGTGGTGGTGGTGGTAGTAGTAGTAGTAGTAGCAGTAGTAGTAGTAGTAGTAGTAGTTGTGTAAGTGTTTATTAGTTCACTGATAATATTTTCCTCTCTCTCTCTCTCTCTCTCTCTCTCTCTCTCTCTCTCTCTCTCTCTCTCTCTCTCTCTCTCTCTCTCTTTCCTCCCTTCCCTTTCCTTATGTTCTCCCTCCGTCCTCTTTCCTCCCTTTTTCCTTCCCTTCCATCGTCCCTTCCTTCTCCTCTTTCCTCTCCCTCTATACGGCATCTCTCCCTTTTCCCTCCCTTTCCCCTTTCCTCTCCTTTATTTTTCTCTCCCTTTTCCCTCCCTTCCCCTTTTCCTTTCCTCTCCCTCCCTTCCCCTTTTCCTCTCCCTTCCCTTTCCTCTCCCTCTCTCCCTCCCTTTCCCCTCCCTTCTCCCTTTCCATTAAGTCCTGATTCTGCCCCCTTTCGTACTTACCCTTTTGGCCTCTTGTGTTCTCTCCCTTCCCTCCCTTCCTCCCTCCCTCCCTCCCTCCCTTCCTTCCCCCTTAAGTTCTGATTTATTTACGCGAGTGTTTCAACGTTCGCCTATTTGTCCATCGGTCCCTCTTCATAGCAGCTCCCCCCCCCCCCTCTCTCTCTCTCTCTCTCTCTCTCTCCACGTGAGGTCTTTGTTCTCTCTCTTTTTTTTTTTTCTCTGTAAATAAAACAACCTTGATTCTGGCGTCTAAATTTTTGTATAGATTTTTTTCGTTTTTTTATTTTTTTTTATGGAAATTCGAATAAAAAGGGAAGATGGGGGTAGTTGGTTTAGTGGTGGTCGTGTTAATAGTAGTAGTAGTAGTAGTAGTAGTGGTGGTGGTGGTGGTGGTGGTAGTAGTAGTAGTAGTAGTAGTAGTAGAGAATAAGAAGAAAAAGAAACAGAAGAGAAAGTTAAAGAGGAAGAGGAAAAAGAGAAAGTATAATAATAATAATAATAATAATAATAATAATAATAATAATAATAATAATAGTAGTAGTAGTAGTAGTAGTAGTAGTAGTAGTAGTAGTAGTAGTAGTAGTAGTAGTAGTAGTAGTAGTAGTAGTAGTAGTAGTAGTAGTAGCTGTAGTAGTAGAGGAAAAAGAACAAGAAACAGAAAAGAAAGTTAAAGAGGAAGAAGAAGAAGAAGAAGAAGAAGAAAAATAGTAGTAGTAGTAGTAGTAGTATAAGTGATAGCAACTGTATAAAAAAATCCGTCAGTCTTTGTCCCCCCCCCCCCCTCCCCCCCCCTAGCGACAAGACGTGTTCCTGCCGCAGTGTCCAAGCGCCTTCCGGGCCAGCGCGGCGCCACACTCTCCTGGCCCCATTCTCAGGACAAAGACGAATTCCTTGCTTTTTCACCTGAAGAGTTTACGGCTCATAGTCTTAAACATTTCATTTCCACCCCACGTGACGTCACTTGGGGGGTGAAAAGAAGAACAGGGTCACGATAAACATTCTTACTGCACCATTTTTTATGTTTTTATTTATTTGTTTTAGCTGTGCCACTGTGTCCTCTAACTGGAGTGTGAAAAGTGTGTTCCCGAGTCGCTACATTCCAGAGCAGTAGACGCAGTATACGAAAAGTGAACATTTGACTCCCTTCAAGTTCGCTCTGAGCCTGTCCCTCCCCCCCTAACCCTACCCTTTCTTTCCTATACGCAGGTTCGTTCTTTCCCGGCGCATTGCTGTATACCTGAAGCCATGGGGCAGGCGAGCAGAACACTGGCAGGGAAGATGTCTTATACAGCAGTGATATCCCCCCCCCCCGGTGAATGACCATGAAAAGATGTATAAGAAAGAAATCCATGTTTTAACCTCATGATGATTTCTTTTACCCCCAAAATTGATTCCATGGCCACATCCACCAACCGGAAGCTGTATTAAGCCTGTGATGTGGAGGTGGGTTCTTCTGTTCACTGCTACGGTATTGCTGCGCGTGGCGGCGGTGCTAATCTCCGTCACACTAACCCTTGTGCCTATGGGGGCTTGAACACGCTACCCCGGGACACAAGGCCAGTGACATCCCCCAGGCTTCCCCAAGTAACCATTTATCGACCAGCCCGAGAGGAAGGATGAGCAGCTGGGTGGGGTGCGCGGCGACTGACTAGACAGGGATTCGAACTTGGCCCAGCGTATTCGTAGCTAGGCACGCTGACCACTGCACCGCGGAGGCTTTTTATTTTAAGGGAAGCGGCTTTGATAACTTTAGAGGTCTTTTTCTTTCTCTTCTTCTCCTCCTCCTCTTTCTTTTTCTTTTTCTTATTTTTCTTCTTTTTCTTCTTCGTCTTCTTCTTCCTTCTCCTCCTCCTCCTTCTTTTTCTTCTTCTTCTTCTTTTTCTTCTTCGTCTTCTTCTTCCTCCTCCTTCTCCTCCTCCTCCTTCTTCTTCTTTTTCTTCTTCGTCTTCTTCTTCCTCCTCCTCCTCCTCCTCCTCCTTGGCCACACTGGTAAAACAAAAGACTTCTTGCAACACGAGACTCGCTCCTTCCCTAGTGCTAAGGGGAGGAGGAGGAAGAGGAGGAGGAGGAGGAGGAGGAGGAGGAGGAGGAGGAGGAGGAGGAGGAGGAGGAGGAGGAAGAGGAGGAGGCAATATTTGTTTAACTCTTCAACGGAAAAAGCCTGATTTGTACTCCTGTTGATTGGGAGGAAACAAAGATCTGAGGTTCCTCCGGCCGGGCAGCGAGGCGATCAGGGTCGTTCCTCTCCACCAGACCGAGACCGAGACCAGACAGGGTTGGATCCCGTCTGTAGCTGTGGCAAACACGATCGAAATCTTTAAATGGAGGCGAGGTCCGTTTCCCCAGACGCTCCCCGGCCCTCAAAACATCTCTTTCCAAAGGCCACAGAAGAAGTTAGCGGGGTTTTCAGGAGTGGGTATTAACATTCACGGTGCAGATGAAGCCTTGTCAAACTTGCTAGGCTCATAAAACTATCCACGGAAATACAATCAACACATCAACCGCTACGGAAGCCATGTCAAACTATCACTAGGCTCATAAAACTACCCATGGAAATACTACTAACACAACCTCTATGGAAGCCTTGTCAAACTATCACTAGGCTCTTAAAACTACCCATGGAAATACTAACACAACCTCTATGGAAGCCTTGTCAAACTATCACTAGGCTCTTAAAACTACCCATGGAAATACTACTAACACAACCTCTATGGAAGCCTTGTCAAACTATCACAAGGCTCATAAAACTACCCATGGAAATACTAACATAACAGCCTCTACCAAAGCCTTGTCAAACTATCCCTAGGCTCATAACACTACCCATGGAAATACTACCAACACAACCTCTAATAAAGCCTTGTCAAACTATCACTAGGCTCATAAAACTACCCATGGAAATACTACTAACACAACCTCTATGGAAGCCTTGTCAAACTATCACTAGGCTCATAACACTACCCATGGAAATACTAACACAACAACCTCTAATAAAGCCTTGTCAAACTATCACCAGGCTCATAACACTACCCATGGAAATACTAACACAACAACCTCTACGAAAGCCTTGTCAAATATCCCTAGGCTCATAAAACTACCCATGGAAATACTAACACAACAACCTCTAATAAAGCCTTGTCAAACTATCACTAGGCTCATAAAACTACCCATGGAAATACTAACACAACAACCTCTACCAAAGCCTTGTCAAATATCCCTAGGCTCATAAAACTACCCATGGAAATGCTACTAACACAACCTCTACCACAGCCTTGTCAAACTATCACTAGGCTCATAACACTACCCATGGAAATACTACTAACACAACAACCTCTAATAAAGCCTTGTCGAATATCCCTAGGCTCATAACACTACCCATGGAAATACTAACATAACAACCTCTACCAAAGCCTTGTCAAATATCCCTAGGCTCATAAAACTACCCATGGAAATACTACTAACACAACCTCTACCACAGCCTTGTCAAACTATCACTAGGCTCATAAAACTACCCACGGAAATACTAACACAACAACCTCTAATAAAGCCTTGTCGAACTGCCACGAGGCTCATAACAC
>NC_066576.1:4477656-4482656 GCF_024679095.1 Eriocheir sinensis | reverse complement strand
GAAGGAGGAGGAATGAAAAGAAGAGAGAGCTAGGAGGAGGAGGAGGAGGAGGAGGGGGAGGAGAAGACGAGGAAAAATTAGAAGAGTTAAATAGTAGTAATCGTAGTAGTAGTAGTAGTAGTAGTAGTAGTAGTAGTAGTAGTAGTAGTAACAATAACAATAATAATAATAATAATAATAATAATAATAATAATAATAATAATAATAATAATAATAATAATAATAATAATAATAATAATAATAATAACAGCCTCCATACCTGATAGCCGGGTCAAAGGTCACGCGCCAACAGGTCACTACAATTTACACTCACCTGGAAAGAAGAAAAACAATAATAATAACGATAATAATAATAATAATAATAATAATAATAATAATAATAATAATAATAATAATAATAATAATAATCTAAGGTTCCATATATTTTACTAATGAGTCCTGGAAACTCAGATTGTTGATATGTATGAAATGTATAATCAATGGGCCGAGTCACACTTTCTCGAACAAGTTTTTACAGTATCTGGTCTGCCGCCGCGCAATGTGGTTAGAGGACCTGTATAAGGAGTAGAAGAACAGATAACCACGCCTTTATATATAACACTCATTTAAAATTCTTGGTGTTTAGTAAGTGTTCTGGTGCTAATTGGTTCACGGATACAGAAAGGCAATATATCCTTCAGGGTTACTTTATTCACAAAACCTTACACGGGTCATACGCACAGACGACACACAAAGAAAAAGTGTTTGTGTGTATATGCGTTTGTGTGAATGTTGTGTAGTGTAGATGGCATATGAGTGTTGGTGTGTGTGTGGAACAATATGTATAATTTGACAACAGGAGGACGAGGACAGACAGTGGAAGATAAACAATTAACAGGAGACAAACAATGACAGACACGGCAGACAGGGAGACGAGAACATTGTCTTATATTATACAAAAGACGTCGGTAAACAAACTTCACCCATGGACGAAAGATAAAAAGCCCAAGATGTACTAGTATAAAAAATAGAGAGAGAGAAAGAAAGAGAGAGGGAGGCGGGGAAGGAATGGAGGAAAGAGAAAGGAGAGAGAGATATATGGAAGAAAGTGAGGAGAGAAGAAGGGATGAGAGAGAGAGAGAGAGAGAGAGAGAGAGAACTAATAAGGCTGTAACACTTGATTCAACACGAGCCATGAAGAGGAGGAGGAGGAGGAGGAGGTGGAGGAGGAGGAGGAGGAGGGGAGGGGGAGGAGGCAACACAGACATCTTTATAAAGTTAAACACACACACACACACACACACACACACACACACACACACACACACACACACACACACAGACGAGACCGTAACACTTCTCTTATCAGTAACGGGAGATTCAAACACACACACACACACACACACACACACACACACACACACACACACAAGAAGCGAGACAAGTAGTGGTGGTGTTGATGGTGATGATGGTGGTGATAGTGGTGATGATGCTACTGGTGGTGTTGATATGTGTGGCAGGAGCATTGGCTTAAGTGGTGGTGGTGGTGGTGGTGGTGATGGTGGTGGTGGTGATGTCTCTATTCCGTGTTTGTTTATCCCAGAGTGGTGTGTGTGTGTATGTGTGTGTGTGTGTGTGTGTGTGTGTGTGTGTATGTGTGTGTGTGTGTGTGTGTGTGTGTGTGTGTGTGTGTGTGTGTGACCAGTCTTCCTAGTAAACACCATTCTCATATATTAACTCTCCCTCCCTAACCTTACCTTTCCCTACCCTTCCCTTGGCCTTCCTTACCCTGTCTTACCCTAATGATTAATACCCAGTTGACTGATACCCTAGAAATTGATTGATACTGTATTGAATTGTTGACTGATTGATCTTCTATTGATACCCCATTGATTGACTGACTGATACCCCACTGACTGACTGATTGATACCCTATTGATAACCTATAAACTGACTGATGCCCAAACACTTGTCTATACTTAGATACCCTTTTGCTTGCCTAACGCCTCTAACCCTGTACCATTTTGACCTTATCCTACCCAAATGTACCCTATTGCTTGCCTAACGCCTAGAACACTGTACCATATGCCCTGTTTTGACCTTATCCTACCCAAATGTACCCTATTGCCTGCCTAACGCCGATAACACTGTACCATATGCCCTGTTTTGACCTTATCCTACCCAAATGTACCCTATTGCTTGCCTAACGCCGATAACACTGTACCATATGCCCTGTTTTGACCTTATCCTACCCAAATGTACCCTATTGCCTGCCTAACGCCGATAACACTGTACCATATGCCCTGTTTTGACCTTATCCTACCCAAATGTACCCTATTGCTTGCCTAACGCCGATAACACTGTACCATATGCCCTGTTTTGACCTTATCCTACCCAAATGTACCCTATTGCTTGCCTAACACCTAGACACCCTACCATATGCCTCTTTTGACCTTATCCTACCCAAATGTACCTTATTGCTTGCCTAACACCTAGAGACACCCTACCATATGCCCTGTTTTGACCTTATCCTACCCAAATGTACCCTATTGCTTGCCTAACACCTAGACACCCTACCATATGCCCTGTCTTGACCTTATCCTACCCAAATGTACCCTATTGCTTGCCTAACGCCGATAACACTGTACCATATGCCCTGTCTTGACCTTATCCTACCCAAATGTACCCTATTGCTTGCCTAACGCCGATAACACTGTACCATATGCCCTGTTTTGACCTAATCTTACCCTAATGTACCCTACCCAAAACCTACTCCTCACAGCCTTACCCTAATCAATCCAGTCCTCCATAGCTTACCCAACCATACCCTGACCTTCCCTGACCCTACCCTTCTCTGTTCTATCTTGAAGTATACAGTGCCTTACCTTACCAAACAGTGCCTTACCCCTATACCATACTGTGTCCTATCCTGTCCCACCATACCCTTCTCTGCCCTGCCTTGCCGTGTACAGTACCTTATCCTGCCATACAGTGCCCTATCCTACCATACAGTGCCCTATCCAACAAGACAGTGCCCTATCCTACCATACAGTGCCCTATCCAACAAGACAGTGCCCTATCCTACCATACAGTGCCCTATCCAACAAGACAGTGCCCTATCCTACCATACAGTGCCCTATCCAACAAGACAGTGCCCTATCCTACCATACAGTGCCCTATCCAACCAGACAGTGCCCTACCCTACCATACAGTGCCCTATCCAACCAGACAGTGCCCTACCCTACCATACAGTGCCCTACCCTACCATACAGTGCCCTACCCTACCATACAGTGCCCTATCCAACCAGACAGTGCCCTACCCTACCATACAGTGCCCTATCCAACCAGACAGTGCCCTACCCTACCATACAGTGCCCTATCCAACCAGACAGTGCCCTATCCAACCAGACAGTGCCCTACCCTACCAGACAGTGCCCTACCCTACCATACAGTGCCCTACCCTACCATACAGTGCCCTATCCAACCAGACAGTGCCCTACCCTACCATACAGTGCCCTATCCAACCAGACAGTGCCCTATCCAACCAGACAGTGCCCTATCCTACCATACAGTGCCCTACCCTACCATACAGTGCCCTATCCAACCAGACAGTGACCTACCCTACCATACAGTGCCCTATCCTACCAGACAGTGCCCTATCCAACCAGACAGTGCCCTACCCTACCATACAGTGCCCTATCCAACCAGGCAGTGCCCTATCCTACCATACAGTGCCCTACCCTACCATACAGTGCCCTACCCTACCATACAGTGCCCTATCCATCCAGACAGTGCCCTACCCTACCATACAGTGCCCTACCCTACCATACAGTGCCCTATCCAACCAGACAGTGCCCTATCCAACCAGACAGTGCCCTACCCTACCATACAGTGCCCTATCCATCCAGACAGTGCCCTATCCAACCAGACAGTGCCCTATCCAACCAGACAGTGCCCTACCCTACCATACAGTGCCCTATCCAACCAGACAGTGCCCTACCCTACCATACAGTGCCCTATCCAACCAGACAGTGCCCTACCCTACCATACAGTGCCCTATCCAACCAGACAGTGCCCTACCCTACCATACAGTGCCCTATCCAACCAGACAGTGCCCTACCCTACCATACAGTGCCCTATCCTACCATACAGTGCCCCTACCATACAGTGCCTACCCTACCATACAGTGCCCTATCCAACCATACAGTGCCCTATCCAACCAGACAGTGCCCTACCCTACCAGACAGTGCCCTACCCTACCAGACAGTGCCCTACCCTACCAGACAGTGCCCTACCCTACCATACAGTGCCCTATCCAACAAGACAGTGCCCTACCCTACCATACAGTGCCCTATCCTACCATACAGTGCCCTATCCAACCAGACAGTGCCCTACCCTACCATACAGTGCCCTATCCTACCATACAGTGCCCTATCCAACCAGACAGTGCCCTACCCTACCATACAGTGCCCTATCCAACCAGACAGTGCCCTATCCAACCAGACAGTGCCCTACCCTACCATACAGTGCCCTATCCAACCAGACAGTGCCCTATCCTACCATACAGTGCCCTATCCTACCAGACAGTGCCCTATCCTACCATACAGTGCCCTATCCAACCAGACAGTGCCCTAGCCTACCATACAGTGCCCTATCCAACCAGACAGTGCCCTAACCTACCATACAGTGCCCTACCCTACCATACAGTGCCCTATCCTACCATACAGTGCCCTATCCAACCAGACAGTGCCCTACCCTACCATACAGTGCCCTATCCAACCAGACAGTGCCCTATCCTACCATACAGTGCCCTATCCAACCAGACAGTGCCCTACCCTACCATACAGTGCCCTATCCAACCAGACAGTGCCCTACCCTACCATACAGTGCCCTACCCTACCAGACAGTGCCCTACCCTACCATACAGTGCCCTATCCAACCAGACAGTGCCCTACCCTACCATACAGTGCCCTATCCAACCAGACAGTGCCCTACCCTACCATACAGTGCCCTACCCTACC